>NW_026125588.1:0-102348 GCF_943737965.1 Phodopus roborovskii
TTTGATCATGGGGGTTGTCACCAGTCCTGGGAAATGCTTCTACTATATTTTTTATTTTGATGAACAATTCTGAAGACAGTGTTGTCAGGGATCAAACATATTTTTGGTTTGTGCACTTCTTTCACTGTATGATGAAAATAAAGTGTAAAAATCTCTTGTATGTAAAAAGAACATAAAATAGTGAACATTTTGCTATTTAATCTCCATGAAGTAACTTTACTAATTTATAATTTTTCATCATCATAAAATACAATGGCGTGCACATATGCATTTTTACAAAGAAATAGAGGGTTGATGAAATTCATCTGTCTCTCTACATTTTTTAACGTGTGTATTGATCCTCAAAATGGAGAAGTACATTTGCACAAAATAATTCAAATGTGCTCTCATCTCTAAGGCCATTCTTCCATGGCTCAAACTACAGTTGTTATCACTCTTAATTCTCATCACTGTTGCATATTCTATCCATTCCTCCAGGCAATTATTGTTGGTATTCCTTCCAAAATTTGTTGAGTATGTGACTTCTCATCTCAACAATCATTTTAGTCCAAGCCACAATTTCTCTATTATGAATCAGTAAAGATAACTGCACTGATCTTGTCCATTTGCCTGAAGGGTCTACTTCAGCTCAGTAGTCACACACTCATGTTAAATAGTTTTAGCACTGCTAAATACCACTATATCACCAACTTGTATTATAGAAGGGTTAGCAATGACTTGTAGAATTACTGTCAAAAAAATGACTCTTACTCTTTCTAACTTATTTAAAACATTCCCCTTCAGCCAGTTTTCCTGCTTGGTGTCACTTTCTTAAACAATTAAGTATCCTTTTGTCTCCTGACCATGACAAATGTTGTAATCTGTACAGAACACACTTTCCAAACATGTTCTTTCCAAACATATCTATGTATTTATTTTCTTTGTTGATCATGCCCACCCACCAATATTATCTTCTTTCTTCTCCATAAAACCATTTGTAAGGCTGGCAAGATGGTTCAAAAGAACTTTTTTCTGTTTTGGGGATGAGAATGAAGATTCTAGCGCTCCATGTGAGTGAGCTTGCAACTGCCTGGATTCCATCTCCAGGGGATCTGACACCCTCCTCTGGCATCAATGGGTTCACCCACATACAAGTGGCATCCACACAGAAAGATAAACACAAGTACTAATAAGTAGTAAAAATAAAATCTTAAAAGAAATGCCCACCCTGTCTGTATTTTGCTAGTATTCTAGTAGAAGGTGATTGATAGTCAACGAGGAAAAACAAAAATTGTGGTGTGTGTGTGTGTGTGTGTGTGTGTGTGTGTGTGTGTGTATGTGTGAGTGTGTGTGTGTATTCAGGTCTCTCAGGTCTGCAGGCAGTGGTGTACATGTAGAGGTCACAAGAAAACTTTTTTCAGACAGTGCTTTATTTTTATATAGTTTATATAAGATCTGGCTATCCTGGAACTGGCTGTGTGGGTCAGCCTGATCTACTGATCTAGAATACACAATGTTCCCTAGTGCCACCATGCCAAAATAAGATGAAAACTTTTGAGATTTAGCTCTTTCTTTTGTAAGGTGGGTACTCAGGATTAACGTCCAGGTTATTAAACTTATTTGTCAAGCACTTGTAAGAGAGTAACTATTTCCATATCCAATTTAGAGAATCTGTTTCTTAGCACCAAATGTGGCAAAATTTAAAGCATTGTTGGTTTTGGGAGAGATGCTTAGCAGCTGAGTGCATACTGCACTTCCAGATAACCCAATTTGGTTCCCACTACGCATGCCAGTTGTCACACAACTGCTGGTAATTCCAGTTCTAGAGAACTCTGATACTGTCTTCCGGCCTCTATACTTGGCTCTGCTACTTCTAATCTTCTCCTAACAATTTCTGTTACTAATTTAATAGAGTCTAAGGGACAAGAAAGCCTGATTGAAAAAGAACGTTCATGATTTTCCTGGGTCACAGAACAGGTAAACAAAGAGATCCTAGTAAACAAGTATAGTGAAATCGAAAACTACATTGCTGTTTCTCATAATACAGTCTATTTATTCTGCCTTGCTTATTTTTCTCTGTAACACGTATCATTTTTAGTACACTGTGAAATTGTCCTTGTTTAGAATTTGTTGTTCTTGTTTGTTTGTTTTTTCTTATAGGATGAGAACTTTGTAAAGCAGGGATTTTTCTTGGTTTGCTAAATATTTAGTGTCTGTAAAGCTCCTGGCTTATAAATGGTATTCCAGAAATACTCGTTGATCATTCTGTATTGAAAACACAAGCAAAGTTATTTTAGTACTCTATAGTCATCCAAAGAATTAAGAAAACTGTAGCACATATACTATGCTGTAAATACAATGACTATTTTACAAGCAATATTACATTGCTATCATGTATTAAAACATTTAACATACTTAATAATACAATATGTATTTAGCAAATTTTAATATTAAATTAATTTTATTTAATATAAAAAATACTGTTGGCTTTTCAAATGGGGTTTCTCTGTACGAGCCCTGGCTGTCTTGGAACTAGCTCTGTAGACCAGACTAGCCTCAAACTCACAGAGATCTGCCTGCCTCTGCCTCTGGAATGTTGGGATTAAAGGTACAGGTCACCACTATCTAGCTAATGACTATTTAATGTATTTTTTTTAGAAACTTATTTATTTGTTATATACAGTATCCCACCTGCATGTGTGCCGGCACACCAGAAGAGGCCACCAGATCTCATTACAGATGGTTGTGAGCCACCGTGGGACAGTTGGAAATTAATTCAGGACCTTTGGAAGAGCAGTTAGTGCTCTAAACCTCTGAGCCATCTCTCCAGCAAAATAAAACACCTGCCTTTGGTTCCTCACCCATGATGACTGATAATTTTTTATATATACTTTGGTTACTCTCTACATGTAAACAGGACCGTCGTTGTTAAAATGTATATCTCATCAGGCATTTTTTCATTTTCTTATGACATTTAAACTTTTTTTCTTATAGCTTTTGAAATATATAGTATATTATCATCATCTGTAGTCAGTTTATTGTGGGATAATGAGCCAGGCCTCTTACTTCTGTGTTAATGTGACATATTCACCATTGATCAACATCCACATGACCCTCAGTCCCCTAGTTTCTGGTAACCACCTGTGGTGGTTTGACTAAGAATGGCCCCCAAAGGCTTCCCATATATTTGAATGCTTAGTCATCAGGGGAAGAGTATTACTTGAGAGGGATTAGAAAGTGTGGCCTACTCTGAGTAGGTGTGGCCTGTGGGAAGAAGTGTGTCAGTGGGGGTGGGCTTTGAGGTTTCAAAAGTCTAAGCCAGACCCAGTGTTTCTCTTTTCCTGCTGCCTGTAGATCCAGATGTAGAACTCTCACCCTCCAGCACCATGCTTCCTGTCATGCACAGCACCATGTCTGCTTCCTGATGTGATTAATTTGTAAACCAGTCCCAGTTGAATGCTTTCCTTTATAGGAGTTGCCATGGTCATGGTGTCTATTTAGAGCAACAGAACAGTAATTAATACACCACCATTCTACCCTCAATTTCTATGAGTTCACCTTCTTAATATTCCACATATGGCTGGGATAATACAGTGACTGGCTTACTTCATTTAGATCAATGATCTCCAATTATATCTATTTAGTTGCAAATGTTATGACTTCATCATTATTTGTGGTGTGTGTGTGTGTGTGTGTGTGTGTGTGTGTGTGTGTGAGAGAGAGAGAGAGAGAGAGAGAGAGAGAGAGAGAGAGAGAGAGAGAGAGAGAGAGAGAGAAATGTGTGTGGCCAGTATAGCCCTTAGGGTGTCATCCTTATGAACACTGATCATCTCCTTTGAAATCGTTTCTCTCACTGAAACCAGAGCTCATGAGTTAGGCTAGGCTACCTGGATAGCAGACCCCAGCGATCTTCTTATCTCTGCCTGCCCAGTGATTGGCTTTAAAAGTGTGTGCTTCTGTCCCTGTCATTTTGACATGGGTATTGAGGATTAAACTCAGGTCCTTATGCTGGTAAGGCAAGCACTTTTATTGACCATCTGAACTATATTTCTAGTCATGTTTCATCTTTTTTAACATAAATGTTTTATTGTATTAGTTAAAATTTTAAATTAAATTAAGGCTATATCATAATATTAATTATACATTTAAAATTTTCATCTTGATGAATAATGTAGCAGGTAAATCCCCATGTCATTTCATATGTATTTGCATGTTTTCTATTAGTTACTCTAAGATATTCTTTTTTATACATAATTAATCCTAAACTTTTTTTTTATACATTTGATTCCTGTAATCGTTAAACACCTCTTTTTGGATTTGGGGCTAATCTCATGTTTTAGAATTTTAATAAATAAGGTTACAATGAACACATTCATTTTCATAGTGTTATAAATATTTCTTAAAATTCCTTGCACACAAGATCTTAGAAAATCTTTTTTTCTCAAGCAGTCCTGTTCACAAGAGAAAGAAACAGAAAGAAGCAGCAACCCTTCAAAAATTGTTTCATTTAATGGCAGTTAGTGGTGGGCTGGAACACACCTTGATCAGGAATACTTAGTTATGCATACCTTGTGCCCCTGTTTAAATCTAAACCTCATCCTGCTGCCTGAAGATGGACTTGCGGGGGGTGGGGTGAGGTGGGGGCCTGGATGTCTTTGTTCTCTTTTTCAATGTTACCCCAGTGAATGAAATGCTTTCCTGTTTTTCACAGTTCCATGTCTCTTAATGGACTTATTAAGGAGTGTGTGTGTATGTGTGTGTGTGTGTGTGTGTGTATGTGTGTGTGTGTGTGTGTGTGTGTGTGTGTGTGTGTGTGTGTCTAGGAGGTGGGGGATTTGTTAAGGCTGCCAGGGCAGCTTTTGACCCTCAAGACTCCAGTAACATCACATATCTGCTTGTGAAGTCAAATGTCTTGAAAGCTATCACTTAAACAATGTAGAAATTAATTTTTCTAAGTGAGCACAAGCCTCTCCACATTGTTTTCAGTTCCAACTGCTTTTCTTAGTGAAACTCTTAACATTCTGCACTGCAGTCTAGTAGAACGAATCCCCTGGATATGTCTACATGTGCTCCATGTGCCTAGAAACATTGTGAGCATACACCTGAGAGTTGTAGCCAGCTTCCTTCTTCAGATGTCCCTTTTATTATATCGAGGATGACACCCCACATGAGGAAATGCCCTGCAGTGTGCAAACATTCTAGGGATTCATGGTGCACAGTAGTTGCTTGGTTTCTCAGTTTCCCAGGGGTGGGTTATGTCTTTCCTTTGATTCTTCACTTTGGTTGCATTGCTATTACAGATTTTTCTCTCACATTATTTAAAAGGGAAAACTTCTCAGGGTGTTTTTGGAGCAGGTTGTTATTGTAACATTCCCTAATTTTTGAAGTTGATGTTTTTCAGATTCATTTTCTATTTAGTTGAGGAGGTCAGTAATCACACAAAGCACATTATTATTTCAGTAGGACATGAAAAACAATAACAATGTTGATCAAAAGAGCCCAAGGCAAGGCATGGTTACAGTTCAGGAAAACAAACGACAGAAAAAGCAGATGAATAGATACAACTTATTGTAAGGGGAAATTGAGAGGTCATTACAGCTGCAAAAGAACCCAAATGCAGATGATTTTGAAACAATAGCTTTGTATTTATTTTTCTGATTTATAAAAGCAACATGTATATGCACATTGGTCAAAATATTTAAAAAAATATAAAAAAGAAAATAAAAATCATTCTAACCTACAAAAACTTTTTGCATGTGTGAATATCACAGCTAAAAGGACAACTATGATGGTTGATTTTTATTTGAAAGTATTTCATCTACATGTTACACCTGGGAAAATTCTAAGAGTCAGAGACAGTGGATGACTACAGTGAAACAGTATTTGGGGGGCACAATAGAAGTATGCTGTACCTGTGAACTCAGCAGTGTGGTGGTATGCACAAGACTCTATTCCCAAGATCAAGCCAGACAATACCATGGAGAAGGGAGATAGTCATGAAATCCCACTTGATCCAGGACAGCCAGTTTTCTTCGAGAGTGCAGCTTCTGGGAGACTACTCATGATTCAATAGATGGTAGGACACCAATGAATGGACATATTGGTAGCACTCCATGGACTCTGGGATTGAAAGAAAATAAAGAACACAGGATATCGGGAGGGGAATAATTATTGGGAGTAGGGAAAAAATTGGAATGGAGGGAAATAACAGGTAGTCTTATACATACTTTATGAGATTCTCAAACAATTAAAAAGTTACTTGCTAATTTAAATATGAACAAATTATATCTAATATCAATTAATTAAAATTTTATATGATATATTTATAATAGTAAAATTATATTTAATCTATTAAAGTATTATTTGATTATATTTTGATGCATTTAAATATCAATGTACATAATAAAATATACAATGTACTTTTAAAGTGTTTTCATATTCTGTAATATTGTATATGAAGTTATATAGCTTTATATCTAATAGTTTTTAATTTATTTCCAATTTTTCCTTAAAGGGATGTATCTGAAAATGAATTCACTTTGTCAAAGAATAGGAATGCATTATATCATTTGACAATTTCTGTTAATTGTCTATCCCTAAATTGCCATTTTTGTATCGAATTATAAAGTATCTATTTATTTGAATCATCATCAGCATTTATATGTCTGTTTTCAATAGGCTTGTATCTCTAAAAAAGCTGTTGAAGTCGTAACTCTAGGTTTCCATGACTGTGGAAAATTCCTTGCAGCCATAACCAGGTGAAGAAGAATATATGTATCCTTGGTTAGAGAGGAACTGAATGCATTGTGAGGCAGCCAGAGGCAGCAACAGTGCACACCTTTAATCCCAGCATTTGGGAGGCAGAGGCAGGCACATCTCTGAATTCAAGGACATACTGGTCCACAGAGTGAGTTTTAAACCAGTCAGATTTACACAGAGAAATCCTGTCTTGTAAAGCAAAACAAACAAGCAATAAATAAATAAATAAATAAATAAATAAATAAATGAAGAAAGGAAAAGCAACAAAATCTAATGTGTCTCTCTGTGACAGGAAACTCTGGAGACATACATAGACCCAGTGCAGACACTGGAAAACAGGACAGACAGACAGACAGAGAATATTAAAATATTACCCTGCTGTGAGAAAAATGCAATCCCCTGGTTGCAGTCTTTTGTCTTCAAGAAGAAGGAATTCCAGCACAGTTTACAAGCAACTGAAGGGGTTTTGCCCCCACAGCTTCACCAATGTCCCTAGAAAGCCATTCACAGGGAAAGGAGAAGTCCTTTGTCAACCAGTCCTCCCTGTTTTTAACCTTATCAGATTGTAATTCCATCCAAGGCCTCTCTAGGACACTTCACTGATCTCCCAGATCTGAAGAGAAAGGGGGAGTGGATATAACTTGGAGCCACCATAATTTCTCCTGCTGAGGCACTTCTTACTCCCCTTAGAAGAACCTGTACCCACACTTGGGTTTGTATGAACTTATTTTATTCTATTCTCCTTCAGGGAAATCCATATCCACACTTGGTTGTCATTCTTTCTAAGCACCCCTTTTCTCCCTCTTCCCGTTCTTAAAAGCATATGTTAAAATTAGCTTTAAATAAATCTCTAACTCTGTTCCACACAGGCTAGCCCTGGAAAGTCTTTTCTGTGTCTAAACCGTGAATATTTAGCCTGAGTCCTTCCACTGCTGAGCATGGGGAGAACAGTGTCTCTGTGCTCATACCAGGGCCATTCACACTCACAATCACCCAAGATCGTCTGAAGCATTATTTATGAATTTAGCATAGGCTCTCCAGACTTATGTCTGAAAATGGTTGGATCCCGAGGGAGGGGAAGGGCAGAGACAACTCCTGAATTATGGAAGGAGTTCCCTTCCCGGCTGATGCCTGACTAGGTAGATGGATTGCCTGATCCGAGAATGAAACTATATCCTAGATTAGTACTAAATGGACTTTTGTGACACATCCAGGGGGCTATATAGTTCGTTTATTTCTTTTTTGTTACATGCATAAACAACATGAGAAGTACAGCTTCAGTATAAATAAAAGAATAAATACTTTGCCTTAAAATCACATCGAGAAAGAAATTTATTCGCAGACTTTTCCTCTGGAGTTTAGCTCTATAATTGGAAAACCCTTGCTTTAAGCCTGCATGACTAGCTCCATGATTTTACGTTTTGCTTTTGCGGGCTTGTGCTTCAGACTTAAACCCCATCAACGATTAAGTAAGGTTCTCATCTTTAAACTTTAGGTTCACGATCCTGTTCTTAAGAAAAGCCATTTTTCTTAAAAAGAAAAGTCTTTTTTGTTTTGTTTTAAAATTTTTATTTATTTTACATGTCAACCACAGTTTCTCCTCCTTCCTTTCTTCCCATCCCCCATCCACCCACGCATTCCGTTTCTATTACCCCATCTACTCCTCAGAAAGGGTGAGTTCTCTGCATGAAACAATCAGAACACTGAAATTATGTGACAAAACACAGCCTTCATGTCTGGTGAAACAGATTCATCTGGAGAAACAAAGCTAAGATTTTCCATCACTCCAGTTAATTTGACTACCAAAATTCTTCTAGCAAAAATGAATGTATTCAATAACCACTACTTTTATATATATATCCACAACTCCTTTAGTATAACCATAAAGGCAAAAAAAATACCTAGTTAACATTTTTACAGTATGTGTTGTCTCATTGCAGAACATTTCTGAAGGATAAATAGCACATCCTGCTTTTAGAAATTATCTAAGATATATATATGTAGGCAACATGAAGGCTTGCATTCATTATCGGTTAGTCCATGGGCAGATTGTCAATAATTTTGTTGAATGTACATTTTAAATCTTTCATTTGTTTTAAGAATGGAAAGATGAAGTGGTTACTATAATTGCTGCAAGTCATTGTACAACAAGAAGAACCTACACTTTGATGCTCACCACTATCTAAACTGGTAATGGTGTCAAAGGTACATTCCTAAACAATTACATAGGCATGTACTACACACATATATACAGTATCCACAGAGAAAAACATGCCCTAATAAACACGTGCATATCCAAATATTTTTCTAAAATAGGAATAACACTTGCTCCTTTCTAATCTTGTAAAACTGAGTCCTGTTGCAAATTTTAAATGCAAAAATTATTCAATGAAACATTTTATTTTCAACGTTTCAGTTCTTACTTTTTTTGGTACTTTTTTGGTGTTCATGGCTTTTATTTTCCTTCTCTACTTTCAGTTTACAATTAATCTATGTTTACATATTCATCTATGTCTTCAGAGAAGCACTGGAGTTATTTAAATGTAAATAATAGCATTATATACATGTAAAGACTGGTTATTGCTAGCAGGTATTTATGATGCTGTTTTTATCACACTGATTTCACTCTTAAAGTACAGAAATACTTTAAAGTCATGTCTTTAAAAAAACAGATCTGGCATTATTGATTGCTTAAGGCTGTGATAGAACTTATCAGATCATTAATCTCAATTAAAATTGATCACAACAAATATAACAATTATAAAAAAAAAACAACAAAAAGGAAATGTAAAATATATATATAACCTTGGGTTTGCAATGTCATAGATTTGGCTTCCAGCGTTTTCATTAAGGCATAAAGTTGTTTTATTAAAAAACTTTTCTAAATTGTGTAGAAAAAAGTAACCAAAACAATGATCAAGTAAGAAAAAGAGTAGAAAGTTACAGATATAAAACATTTTCCTAAAAATGCTTAGTTTCATTCCTGCCGCTGTGATAAAAATGAATCACAAACAAACAAACAAACAAAAAAAACAGGGAAGACGTGTTTGTTTTAGCCACAGTTCTGGTTCTAGCTTATCAGGAAGGAACTTAAGCTTGAATCACACCTTAGCAAGAACAGGGACAAATGACTGTGAAGGCACACAGGTTTACTCATCAGCTCTCCTTTTCCAGTCTTACACAGTCTAGGACCCAAACTGGAGAAATGGTGCTACCCACTGTGGAGGTCTTCCCACATCAAGATAACTCTTCCGTCCATTTGCCTACAGGACTGTTATGCAGGTGTCATGAGCCCCCCAGAGACTACCAGGAGTCTGAGTTCTCATACAAAAGTAAAGAACCTCACAGGGGTGTTGGTGAATGACTTTAATCCCAGCACTCTGGAGGCAGAGGCAGGCTGATCTCTGAGTTTGGGTCCAGCCTGGTCTACAGAGCTATTTCCAGGATAGGATCCATGATGGGAGATGTCATTATGTATATATGTTTCTCATACTGGTTAATAATAAAGCACTGTTGGCCAATAGGAAAGGAAGATAGGAGGGACTAGGAGACAAGGAGGAAATAGGAGGAAGGAGGAGTCAAGATGGAGAGTCTGGAGAGAGCTGGACGCCAGCCGCCTCCCCCGGTAAGAGAAGGCCATGTGAAAATACATAGATCAGCAGAAATGGGTTAATAATTAAGGCAGAGCTAGCCGATAAGAAACAAGTAACCGGGCCAACAGTATAATATCAAATACAGAGTCTCTGTGCATTATTTGGGGCTGGCGGCGTGGCGGCAGGACAAGACCAGGCGGCGGGTAGAAAAACCTGTACGCTTTACAGATCCAAAGCTACATAAAGAAACCCTGTCTCAAAACACAAAAACAAACAAAAAAAGTAAAGAATCTTTATCACAAGCTGGAACTTTGGCTTTCCATCAGGTCCAGCACAGCAGTTAGATCAGGGAGAGTCTTGAGCTCAATTATTGCAGGTTTTTTGAGGAGGGAAAGGATGGGGTGGGGTAGGAGAATTCTGGATTCAGATGGGGGGTTGAAGTGATTGGGCAGGAGTGGAACAGGAGGAGACTTGTCAAACAGGAATTGGTACTGGCCTTGCTGCACGGAAAATTGGCAACCTGTATAAAAGTTAGGTAAGCTATCCTTAATGTTCTGGAGCCAAGTACTACAGTACTTGTTTGTCTCAATTTTGATTGGTCCCCTGCAGGGTAGAGTTTGTGGCTTTTCCTGGTTATTGTGAGGGTGAGGCCTAGTCCCAGTTTGAGGAAAGATGCCTTGCCCCAGGGAGATAACCTCATAGAGACCCAAGACTAAAGGGAGGACTTAAAGGAGGCAATATTTGCCAAGGTGTTCAAAAAGGAATTGACCCCATTGGAGACTAAAATAATGGAGCCTATACTCTTCTACAAAGAGGGAAATCTCGATAAAGACCATGACCTACTGAGGGAGGATGGCCCTTCGGCACCAGTGATGGCTGCCCAGAGCTCTTATGCTCAAGGTTCCCTGCCAAAAGCCCAATTAGAATGACTTTAAATAAGCATCAATGTCTTGGGTAAGCCTTGATTATGGGAGGTAAAAATGTTAGCTTCTTAATACAGAAGTTTTGTTTTCTGCTTTTGTATGTACCTGGGATCTCCTTCTGAACATATTTATGTAGTAACAAATATTAGTGAAGATGATCAAAAGCAAAAAGAATTTGTTGTGTCTTAGCCTTGGAAAATTCTGATTGACCAAAAGAAAACACGCTGTAGCTAAGATAACTAAGGTATTCACAAACTTTACTGTGTACACTAATATTCAAGGATATACAAATGGCTCACAACCTTCCTCCCCCAAAATTGTATGTCAGCCCATATTATACAAAAACGGGGGAAAAATATGCCTTGCAGCAATGATACAGGCAACAGGTTCAATACGATGTTGTCTTAAATAGATAGAAAAATGTATTAAACTTTTTCATGACTTATGTCACCTGGAAAATAGGTGTCAGCTACTCAAATCACTTGTGCCTTTGGGGAATATTGACTTTAAAGTTTATAATCCATAAAGTTCCAAGGAACTAAGCCACTTCCCCTTAAGTTAATGCAAAAATAAGCACATTCCTAGGAAGACAGTGACAGTTAGGTTCTACTCAAACGCTTCCCTGCCAAAGATATAAATAATCTCTGAAATTAGATGACACTGTCTTAGAATTGGTAAAGGGCTTTCCCACCTAGGGGAGAATTTGAGTAGTGTTTCTGTATCATAAAACTTTTCTTCACTGACTTAAGTGTACTTTGCTGAAAAGACCATTTATACCTACAAACCAGTACAACTAAAGTGATGTCTTCAAACAGTATGAAAAATGCATTCTTTTTTTTTTCCTTTTTTAAAAATTTAAATTTGAAACAAGCTTGCTTTACATATCAATCCCAGTTCCCTCACCCTCCCCTCCTCCCCTGTTTCCCCCACGTGTTCTCCCTATCCCATCCCCTTTCTGCTCCCCAGGGAGGGTGAGGCCTTCCATGGGGAGTCTTCAAAGTCTGTCATATCATTTGGAGCAGGGCCCAGGCCCTCCCCGCATGTGTCTAGGCTGAGAGAGTATCCCTTTTTGTGGAATGGGCTCCCAAAATCCATTCATATTAGGAATAAATACTGATCCACTGCCAGATACCCCATAGACTGTCCAGTCCTCCTAACTACCACCCACATTCAGGGGGTCTGGGTCAGCCCTATGCTGGTTTCCCAACTATTAGTCTGTTGTACACAAGCTCCTACTTGTTCAGGTCAGCTGATTCTGTGGGTTCCTCCAGCCTGGTCTTGACCCCTTTGCTCATCAGTCCTCCCTGTTTGTAACTGGATTCCAAGAGTTCGGCTCAGTGTTTAGCTGTGGGTGTCTGCTTCTGCTCCCATCAGCTACTAGATGAAAGCTCTAGAATGGCATATAAGGTAGTCATTAATCTCCTTATTTCCCTAGTGACAGATTTATCTTAAAACCTATAATGGCTCCCTCTATTACGGTATCTCTTTTCTTGTTCTCCTCTGTTCTTTCCCTGACTCCAGTTTCCTGCTCCATCATGCCTAGCTCTCCCCTCTTCTTCTCCCCTTCTTATTCTCCCTTACTCCCTCTCCCCCCCCCCCCATGCTCCCAATTTGCTTGGGAGATCTTGTCCTTCCCCTTCGCCAAGGGACTGTATATGTCTCTCTTAGGGCCCTCCTTATTTCCTAGCTTTTTTGGCACTGTGGATTATAGGCTGGTAGTCCTTTGCTGTATGTCTAAAAAACCATATATGAGTGAGTACATACCTTGCTTGTCTTTTTGTACTGGGTTACCTTACTCCTGAGGTTTCTTCTAGTTCCATCATTTGCCTGCAAATTTCAAGATTCCATTGGGTTTTTCTGATGAGTAGCATTCTATTGTGTAAATGTACCACATTTTCTCGATCCATTCTTCAGGGGTGAGGTACATTTAGGTTGCTTCCAGGTTCTGGCTATTACAAGTAATGCTGCTATGAACATAGTTGAACAGATGTCCTTGTATGAATGTGCATCTTTTGGTATATGCCTAAGAGTAGAATTACTAGATCTTGGGGTAGACTGATTTTCATTTTCCTGAAAAACCACCATAGTGATTTCCAAAGTGGCTGGACAAGTTTGCACTCCCACCAACAGTGGAGGGGTGTATCCGTTTCTCCATATCCTCTTCAGTATAAACTGTCTTTGGAGGTTTTGATTTTAGCCATTCTGACAGTGGTAAGATGATATTTCAGAGTTGTTTTGATTTGCATTTACCTGACGGCTAAGGATGTTCAGCACTTTCTTACGTGTCTTACAGCCATTTTAGATTTATTGAGAATTCTCAATTTAATTCTGTACCCCATATTTTAATTGGATTATTTGGTGTTTTGACACCTAGCTTCTTGAGTTCTTTATATATTTTGGAGATCGGCCCTCTGTCAGAAATGTGGACTACAGTTTTGCCTTATTGATTGTATTCTTTGCCTTACAGAAACTT
Source organism: Phodopus roborovskii (assembly GCF_943737965.1). Classification (NCBI taxonomy): domain Eukaryota; kingdom Metazoa; phylum Chordata; class Mammalia; order Rodentia; family Cricetidae; genus Phodopus; species Phodopus roborovskii. The sequence continues at coordinate 13,728 of NW_026125588.1, forward strand.
CTCAGTTTTCAGAAGATCCCATTTATTAATTGTTGAGCACAGTGTCTGGTCTACTGGTGTTATGTTCAGAAAACAGTCTCCTGTTCCAATTTGTTCAAGGATACCTCCCACTTTCTCTTCTAAGAGGTTCAGTGTGGCTGGATTTATGTTGAGGTCTTTAATCCATTTGGGCTTGAGTTTTGTGCATGGCAATAGACATAGATCTATCTGCAGTCTTCTACAGGTCAGCATCCAGTTATGCAAGCACCATTTGTTGAAGATACTTACTTTTTTTCCATTGTATGTTTTTAGCTGTTTTGTCAAAAATCAGGTGTTCTTAAGTGTGTGGGTTAATATCAGTGTTTTCAATTAGATTTCGTTGGTCTTCCTGTCTTTGCACCACCAACAAGCTGTTTTCAGGAGTATAGCTCTATAGTAGAGCTTTAAGTTGGGGATAGTGATTCCTCTATAAGTTGCTATACTGTGCAGGGTTGTTTTTGCTATCCTGGGTCTTTTGTTTTCCTATAAGTTTGAGTATTGTTGTTTCAAGGTCAGTGAAGAATTATGCGGGGATTTTGATGGGGATTCCATTGAATCTGTTGATTGCTTTTGGCAAGATTGATATTTTTACTATGTTGATCCTACCTATCAAGACCATGGAGATCTTTCCATTTTCTGGTATCTTTTTTTAATTTCTTTCTTTAAAAACTCAAAATTCTTACTATATAGGTCTTTCACTTGTTTGGTTAGCATTTCCCCAAGATATTTTATGTTGTTTGTGGCTATTATAAAAGGTGATGTTTCTCTGATCTTTTCAGCCCTTTTAATGTCTGTATATATTAGGGCTACCAATTTTTTTGAGATAATCATATCCTGCCACTTTGCTGAAGGTGTTTATCAACTGTAGGAGTTCCCTGATAGAGTTTTTCGGGTCACTTATGTAAATTATCATATCATCTGCAAATAGTAAAAGTTTGTCTTCTTCCTTTCCAATCAAGATCCACTTGATCTCCTTTTGTTGTCGTATAGCTTTAGCTAGAACTTCAAGTACAATATTGAAGAGATATGGAGAGAGTGGTCAGCACTGTCTTGTTTCTCTCCATTTAGTTTGATGTTGGCTGACGGTTTGCTATTAATTCCTTTTATTATGTTTAGGTATGTTCCTATTATCTCTGATCTCTCCAATATCTTAATCGTGAAGGGGTGTTGGATTTTATCAAAGGCTTTTTCAGCATCTAGTGAAATGATCATGTGTTTTTTTTTTTCTTTTTCAGTTTGTTTATATGGTAGATCACATTGATGGATTTTCATATATGTTGATCCATCCCTGCATCCCTGGGATGAAGCCTACTTGGTTATGATGGATGATTTCTTTGATGTGTTCTTGGATTCAATTTGCCAGTATTTTATTGAGTATTTTTGCATCAATGTTCATGGGGGATATTGGTCTGTAGTTCTCTTTCTTAGTTGTGTCTTTGTGTAGCTTGGGTACCAAGGTAATTGTAATCTCATAAAAAGAGTTTGGTTATGAACCTTTTGTTTCTATTGTGTGGAATACTTTAACACTTTGAGGAGTATTGGTATTAGCTTTTCTTTGAATTTCTGGCAGAATTCTGCACTGAAACCATCTGGCCCTGGACTTTTTTTTGGTTGGGAGATTTTTTGATGACTGTTTCTATTTCATTAACAGTTATAGGTCTATGTAAATTGCTAATCTTCTTGATATCTATCTAGTAATATCTATGTGTAAAATTGTTCATTTCCATTGAATTTTTTAATTTTGTGGAGTATAGGTTTTCAAATTATGACCTGAAGATTCTCTGGATTTCCTCAGTATCTGTTGTTATGTCCCTCTTTTCATTTCTGATCTTGTTAATTTTCATGTTCTCCTTCTACCTTTTAGTTAGTTTAGATAAAGGCTTATCTATCCTGTTGATTTTCTGGAAGAACCAACTCCTTTTACATTGACTCTTTGTATCTTTTCCCTAGTTTCTACTTTATTGATTTCAGCCCTCAAATTGATTATTTCTTGGCATCTACTCCTCTGAAGCGACTTTGCTTCTTTTTGTTCCTAGAGCTTTCAGTTGTGCTGTTAGTACTCTAATGTGACTATTCTCCAGTTTCTTCATGTGGGCACTTAGTGCTATTAACTTTCCTCTTAGTACTGCTTTCATTGAATTCTTTAATCTCTTTGTTTATTTCTTCCTTGACCCAGGAACAGTGCAATTTCTCATTGTTCAGTTTTCATGAGTTTGTAGGGTTTCTGCAATTTGTGTTGTTGTTGAATTCTAACTTTAGAACATGGTGGTCTGATAAGATACAGTAGGTTATTCCAATCTTTCTTTCTTCCTTCCTTTCTTTCTTTTTTTTTTTTTTTTTTTTTTTTTTTGGTACCTATTGAGGTTTGCTATATTGCTGAGTAAGTGATCAGTTTTAGAGAAGGTTCCATGTGGAGCTGAAAAGAAAAGAAGGTATATTATTTTGTGTTTGGGTGGAATATTTTATAAATGTCCATTAAACCCAATTTGGTCATAACTTCTGTTAGTTCATTTGTTTCTTTGGTAAGCTTCTGTCTGGTGGACCTGTCTAATGTTGAGAGTGGGGTGTTGAAATCTCCCAATATTTATGTGAGGTTTTATGTGAGATTTGAGTTTTAATAATGTTTATTTATGAATGTGGGTACCTTTGTATTTGGGGTATAGATGTTCAGATCTGAAACTTCAACTTGATGGATTTCTCCTATGACAAAGAAGTAACATTTTTGCCTTTTTTGATTGATTTAAGTTTAATTTGTTAGATATAAGGATTGCTACATTCGCTTGTTTCTTGGGTCTCTTTGATTGGAAAGTTTTTCCCAACCCTTAATTCTGAGGTGACATTTGTCTTTGAAGTTGAGGTGTGTTTCTTGTATGCAGCTAAAGGATGAGTTCTGTCTTTGTATCCATTCTTTAAGCCTGGTCTTTTATTGGTGAGGTAAGATCATTAATATTGAGAGATATTAATGACCATTGATTGTTAATTCTTGTTTGTTTTGCATTTGTTGTTGGTGGTGTTATTGTGTGTGGATTTTCCCCCATTTTTCTTTTGGCTGTTGGTAAGGAGGGATTACCTAGTGCCTATGTTTTTGTGGGTATAGTTGACATCCTTGGGTTGGATATTTCCTTCCAAAATTTTCTGTATAGCTGGATTAGTTGATAAGTATTGTTTAAATGTGGTTTTGTCATGGAATGTTTTGGTTTCTCCATCTATAGTGATTGAAAACTTTGCTGGGTATAGTAACCTCGGTTGGCATCTGTGGTCTCTTAGTTGGTAGAATATCTCTCCAGGACCTTCTGGCCTTCAGAGTTTCAATGAAGAAGTCAGATGTAATTCTAATAGGTTTGCCTTTATATGTTACTGGCCTTTTTCCTTTGGTGCTCTTAATATTCTTACTTTATTCTGTATGTTTGGTGATATGATTATTATATGGCAAGGGGATTTTGTTTTGTGGTTCACTTTATTCAGTGTTCTCTAAGTTTCTTTTCATGGACATGTCTTTCTTTAAGTTGGGAAAGTAGTTTTCCTCTATGATTTTGTTGAAAATATTTTCTGTATCTTTGTGTGCAGAAATTTCTATACCTATTATTCTTAGGTTTGGCTTTTTCACAGTGTTCCTTATTTCCTGGATATTTTGTATCAGGGATTTGTTGGACTTAAGATTTTTTCTTTGGTTAATGAATCTACTTCTCCTAATGTATCTTCATCACCTGAGATTCTCTCTTCCATCTCTTGTATTCTGTTGGTTATGCTTGCATATGTAGTTCCTTATCGTTTACCCACCTTTTCTATTTCCAGCATTCTTTCAGCTTATGTTTTCTTTCCATTTCAGTTTTCAGGTCATAGACTGAATTGTTTCCATCATATGTTTGATTGTTTTTCTTGACTTTTCTTGCTTTCTTTAAGAGATTTGCTGATTTCTTGCTTTTTGTTTGTTTGTTTGTTTTCTACCACTTCTTTGAAAGATTTTTTTCATTTCCTCTTTTATGGTCTCTATCATCTTCATGAAGTTTTTTTTGGGGTCATTCTTCTGCTCCATCTGTGTTAGGATGTTCAAGTCTTGCTGGTGTGGAATCCCTAGACTCTGGGGGGGTGTCATATTGATCTTTCTGTTGTTGACTTGTTGACTATGTTCTTTCTTTTTTCTTTCTTTCTTTCTTTTGTATTTTAAGTTCTTTTTTAAAATTATTTATTTTTCTTATGTTACATATTGATCGCAGTGCCTTCTCCTTCCCTCCCTCTCTCCCTCTCTTTCCTCTCTCCCACTCTCCCATGTCCCCCAACCACCCTCCACTCCCATCCCCCCCCCCCACTCCACACGTAGGGTGATGCCTTTCAGGAGGGGTCAACAAAATCTGTCAAGTCATTTGGAGTAGGGAATAGGCCCTCCCTCCTGCCTCTATGTTAAGGGAGTACCCCTCCATGGGGAATGTGCTCCCAAAGTCCTTTTGTCCACCAGCGATACATCCTGGTTCCACTGTCAGAGGTCCCTTAGACTGCCCAGGCCTTCTATCTAAGATCTATGTTCAGGGAGTCTGAGGCAGTCCAATGCTGGTTTCCCAGCTATTAGTCTGGGGGCCCATTAGCTCCTTCTTTTTCAGGTGTTGACTGTGTTCTTATACTGTCATCTATCCATCCCTTCTTCCAGTGCGTACTGGTGGGGTCTCTCCATCTCCTGGTGAGTACAGGACCAAGGTTCTCCTCTGGTGGGTGCAAGCAGGTCCAATACTCATATGGCTCTCTTTGTCCAGTGGGTGTAGGTGGGACTAGGGCACTGGCAGACTGTGGGTGGGCTAGTCCACTGGGACAGATTAGCCTATGCACAGTCTGCGGGCCTCAGGCAGATTCTGGTCTACCTGGATCATTTTCCCCCCTGTGTGCATACAGGCCCTAGGCCTCAGGAAATTCCTACTTTCTTTCATTTCCTACATCCAGCCCCTCCCAGCTAACCTACCTCAAACCCTTCCCACACCCCCACTCTCAAGTTGACAGCCTCTTTTTTTTTCTTTATCATTGTTACACATATATGCATATTCTCAAAATAAATTCAACCAGCTGAATAAATTTTTGTTTATTGTGTCTATATGATTCTTAAGTCAACCACTCTACACAGGACAACTAATTAGAGTGATCATCCGTAGAAGAGGCAGATGTAGTTTCCTGAAGTTTTTGTTTAAGGGGAGACCTATAAAAATTTCCCCTTCCCTGTTAGCATGTTCATTCATACTGCTATTTATTTCACTCTGGTTAATTCCAACATTTCTATGAGAGACTGCTTTAAAACATAATTCCTGATGTTCTGGCCTTACAATCTTTCTGCCCCCTATTCTGTGATGTTCCCAAACTCATCAGTGCAAGAACCGTGACGTAGATGTACCCAATGGGGCTGGACTTTCCATGATTTCTTGATCTCTGTATTTTGTCTAAGTATAGTTTTCTCTTATCATTTCCATTTCATGTAGAAAGGCTTCTTTGTCAAGGGCATGGAAACTCCACTTACATGTGGATATAAGACTAAGTTTTAGAGTAGATCAAGGAATCATACTGGTCTAGCCAAGTGGCAATAGATTCTTTTCTAAGGTTCATGACCTCGTTAATCCTGTAATATCAGCTAGGGTTTTAGTGCCAGGCATACATATTAATATAGATGTTATAGACATGAATGCCTTGTTATATAATCATAAATGAATTTTCTTTCAATATTTTAAAAGCATATTGTTACACGTGTGTCATAGCACACATGTAGAAATCAGATGACAACTTCAGGAGTTGGTTGTCTCTTTTCACTTTGGAGATTGAACTCATTTCATCTGACTTTCACCAAATGCGTTTACTTACTGAACTATCTTGTTTGTTCTCATTCAATTTTTTTAAAGGCTTACAATTAGAAATAGATGTGAATTAAGTATTTCAGACTTTATGACTGTATGTAGGTTCATTCACACAAGAAAATAACATGGTGCCTTCTTACAGGCTATCTAGTTAAGATACTTTTTTCCTTAGCATGTCACCTCATATCACACTATTTATGAACATTATTCTACATTCTTTAATTTTTGTATAAACAATACAAAAACACTTTTGTTGTTTGCTTGTTTTCGTTTTCTTTCTTTTCTTTTTTTTTTTTTTTTTCTTTTTTTGAAACAATTTCTCTGGGTAGTCCTGGGAGAAGGGAACCTGAAAATGAGGTAGACTAAAGTCTGATGCAAGCCAACTTTCTTCAGAGCATCAGACAATTTATAGTGTAAGAGCTGATAGTCACATGAGTAAATGTTCAATCATGAGCTACAAGTAGCAAAAACATAGAGGCATAGAAACAAATAACAATGCCAGTTGTAATGAGTAATTTAAAGCAAACTCACGTCTATCCTCTATACCTGTGATGGACATGAAAGCACATTCCAAGAGCAATTCCTTGTTTTTGAAGAAACTGATGTCACAAGACTCTTGTGTTATTTTCTTACAACCACTCAGAATTTCCCTTGCAGGACTCCTTCTTGGATCTTTTTGCAGCAACAAGTGGGGAAGATCAAGTCCTACTGTGTTGGCAGGGGAGTAGATGTATGTATTCACTACAAAAGCCGGTATGGAATCTCCCCAAACTGAAACTGGACCTTCCACATGACCTTGCTATATACACTGTTGTAAACATGCTGCAGAGATGCCTGCATTATCCTGTGTTATTCATGACAGATAGGCAGTGGAACCAAATTAGATGCCCATCAATGGATGAACATCTTTCAGTGCTGTGTTCTGGTAGTACATAAGCACAGTAGAACATTTTGTCGCCATAAAGGAAAAGAAATGACAACGTTTATAGGAAAGTGCCTGCAACTAGAAATCACTCTGTTAAGCAAGACAAGTAGAGAAGGAAAAACATGTATTGTTTTCTCATACACAGAACCAAGGATTAAAATATATGTGCACTTACATTAGTAAACCATGAACCTAAAGCAGGGATTGTGTGTGTGTGTGTGTGTGTGTGGGGGGGGGGGGGGGATTGTAAGAGAGTGGGCAATAATGTAATGGAAGACATAAAATATGAAAATAGAAGGTGGGTACCTCCTATTTTCTTTTCTAAGAGGTTCAATGTGGCTGGATTGATGTTGAGGTCTTTGATCCATTTGGACTTGAGTTTTGTGCATGGCGACAGACATGGGTCTATCTGCAGTCTTCTACACACCCTCATCCAATTGTGCTAGCACCATTTGTTGTCCTCGCCCCATTGTATAATTTTAGCTGTTTTGTCGAAAATCAGGTGTTCATAGGTGCATGGATTAATATCAGGATTTTCAATTCGATTCCATTGGTCTACCTGTCTATTTTTATGCCAATACCAGGCTGTTTTCAGAACTATAGCTCTGTAGTAGAGATTAAAGTCAGGAATGGTGATGCCTCCTGAAGTTCTTTTATTGTATAGGGTTGTTTTGGCTATCCTGGATCTTTTGTTTTTCCATATAAAGTTGATTATTATCCTTTCAAGGTCGGTGAAGAATTGTGGTGGGATTTTAATGGGGATTGCATTGAATCTGTAGATTGCTTTTGGTAAGATTGTCATTTTTACTATGTTAATCCTACCTAACCAAGAGCATGGGAGATCTTTCCATTTTCTGGTATCTTCTTTAATTTCTTTCTTTAGAGTCACAAAGTTCTTATTATATAGGTCTTTCAGGGGCACAGACACTGAAAGAAACAATTAATAAATGGGACCTCTTCAAACTTAGAAGCTTCTGTAAGGCAAAGGACACAGTCAACAAGACCAAACGGCAGCCCACAGAATGGGAAACGATTTTCACCAACCCTATATCCGACAAAGGGCTGATCTCCAAAATACACAAAGAATTCAAGAAACTAGTCAACAAAACACCAAATAACCCTATTAAAAAATGGGGTACAGAACTGAAGAAAGAATTCTCAATAGAGGAAATCAAAAAGGCTGAAAGACACTTAAGAAAATGCTCCACATCTTTAGTTATCAGGGAAATGAAAATCAAAACAACTTTGAGATACCATCTTACCCCTGCCAGAATGGCTAAAATTAGAAACACCAATGATGACTCATGTTGGAGAGGATGTGGAGAAAGGGGAGCACTCCTCCACTGCTGGTGGGAGTGCAAACTCATACAGCCATTTTGGAGATCAGTATGGCGGTTCCTCAGGAAAATGGGAATTAGATTACCACAGGACCCGGCAATCCCCCTCTTAGGCATATATCCAAAGGATTCACATCCATGCAACAAAGACATCTGTTCAACTATGTTCATAGCAGCACTATTTGTAATAGCAAGAACCTGGGGAAGCAACCTAGATGCCCCTCAATTGAAGAATTGTTAATGAAGATGTGGCACATCTACACAATGGAATACTACTCTGCAGAAAAAAATAATGGTATTTTGAAATTCGCAGGCAAGTGCATGCCACTTGAAGAAACCATCCTGAATGAGGTAACCCAGTCACAAAAAGAGGAACACAGTATGTACTCACTCATATATGGATTTTAGACCTAGATCAAATGATCACCAGCCTATAATTCACATCACCAGATGAACTAGGATACAAGGTGTATTCTAAGAGATTCATATACTGTCCCTCACAGAACTGGGAAGGGACAAGTCCCCCAGAGCTCAGGTGAAGTAGGGGACGACAGCCAATGGAGAGAGAAGTAGGAGAAAATGAGAGGGAGGAAAGGAAAACCTGTGCGACCAGGAAGATTGAGCCTGGTTAGGAATAGAAGATAGGAAAAAGAGAAACAGAGACAGAGAGAGAGAACATAAAAGAGGGAGCCAATATTGGTTTGAAGATAAAATTGAACACAAAGAAAGGTCGAGAGAACTACAAGACTGCTCCCCAACTAACAATCTCAGCTTCCGTGGAAAGGCTATCATAAATGCCCTTCCCGGAGAGTGAGATCAACAACTAACTTCTCCATGGAGCCCTGAACTAATGCCTGTTTAAAAGAGGAGCAAACACCCATACATAAACACTGAGTCAAACTAGAACCCAGATGCAGATGGAGAGGACAAGACCATTTGGCAGAAGCACATAGAGACAGCTTACCTGAACAAGGAGGAACTAATGGCCACTAGACTGATAGCTGGGAAGCCAGCATGGGACTGACTCAGGTCCCCCTGAATATGGGTCTCAGCCAGAAGGACTGAGCAGTCTAAGAGACCTCAGACAGTGGAGCCAGGATGTATCCCTTGTGCACAAAAGGACTTTGCGAACATATCCCCAATGGAGGGATAACTGCCTTAATCTAGAGACAGGAGAGAAGCCCTAGTCCCTACTTCACATGACCTGTCAGATCTACAGGACCCCAACTGGATGGCATTCCCCTACATATGGAATTGGGGTGGGGGGATGGGAAGGGAGGGTGTTTAGAGTGCATGTGAGAGGGCAGAGAGGGTAAAAGGGAGGGAAGGAGGGAGGGAGGGATGGGGGAGGGAGGGAGGGAGGGGAGAGGGAACTGGGATCGACATGTAAAATAATAAATTAAATTAAAAAAAATGCTTTGACTCCAAAATTTAAGTTGAAGGACAAGTTACTGGGGATAAGGATTTCTATTTTTGTTTTCACAGAAAATGAAAAGATGTGGATTCCTTCTAGACTAATGTGGTTTGATCATGCCAGACTGCCTGAAACAGAGTACAAGGTGATCCTACATTCAAAACAGCTGGACAAAATAGCCCTACAGACTACAGCCAGGATATCTGAATCTTCTTTGAATCCCCCCAAGACAGTGCCCCTTACCAGCAGGAAGTAGTTTGGAAAGAACGACGCCCAAATTCCCAAATATTGTATATAAATGTTTGTTTTCATTTAATTGGACTTTGTTATATAAAATTAAATAAAATTAAAAAAAGAAAATAGAAGGCGGATTCACTACAGAACAGAGGACCAGCTAAAATGGGAGAGGGGCTGCAGAAAAGCAGCGCTGGGGGATAATGGACGAGAACAAAGCACATTTGCACATGTGCGTGAAGATGCCAAGATGAAGTTCACAAGGTTGCATCCCAACTTAAAATGTCAGCTGAAATAAAAAAGGACCCTGTGACTAGTATAATGCAAGGCTTATGTTTGCTTCATAAATGAAGCATGTGGTTAACACAAATGTAAGGCAGTGGGTGGCAGATCTGGAAACTGTGTACATGGGACTCTGATTGGTAAAATTATAATCAAACGTGGTGTGTTGTGCCCTTGTCCTAAACATAATCACAGACAGCTTCTTAGTCTTGTCTGTTTTTCTGCTGGACGACACTCCTGTGTATTAATGGTTCACACACACACACACACACACACACACACACACACACACACACACCAGTATAAAACATCAGTGCAATGTGCTTGGCTAGTTTCATGGAGAACAGACAAGACCTTTGTGACCATGAGCCTATGCTGCAATGACAGAGACAGCACCAGCAGGAGCAGCAGGAGCAGCAGGAGCACCAGCAGGAGCAGCACTGGGATGCATTTGCGGGCTGGGCTTGTTGCTTCTGACCCTGGGGCCAGCAGGGGAACAAAGCAAAGCACTGACTCTGACTACGTATTCTGGAGTAGCTGAAAATAACCACAATTGTTTTAAAGGGGTAACCAAACAAAATCACTGACCTCAAGCCACACTGCAACTGTTCAGCCCCCAAAGCAAGAGCCAGTAAGCCTGGAAGTCAGGAGACATTGAGGAGCTGTCAACTGAAGTGTGATCTCTCAAGAGAAGTGTGCACCAAAGGAAAAGCCTGCTACTGAACCCAAATCTGCCTTTATTACGGCGAACAAAACATCAGGACATGCCCCCAAACCTAATCAGCAGACAGCAGCTGAGGCTGCTAGGCTGTCTGCTTCTGAGGGTGCCAGTACCAACTAGCACCACCCTGTTAACTCCCCCAGTCTGTGACAAAGTGGCTGAAATGATCATCTCTCAATGTCTGAATGACATTTTCATCATTTTAGTGGAAGATGACTTGGCCAAATCAGTGATTTTAATGGACTGGCATTTTCAGTAAAGAAGAGAGCTTCTGTTTTTAATCTTTGTTCTTTTCTTCCTAGAAATTTTAGAATTCAATGCAATGGTTGGCAGAAGACACGGTTAACAAATACCATACAATTTCTGAGATAAAGTTTCCCATTGGAACGCCTCTTATGAAGACATCCTTACAACTTAAATTAATCTGTTTATATTAATTTATATTCTACCATATGGCTCATTACTTCTCAGAACACTAAGTCTGATTTCTTCCTTGTCTGTCTGACTATTACCCCACCTATCAGATGGGCATTTCCCCTGGAAAATGCCTGTACCTGGAAGTCCTGTTTATCCTCTTCTGCCTATCTATTGGCCATTAAATTCTTTATTAAACCAATCAGAAGGTGCCTTAGGCAGGTGAGATAAAACAGTAACATCTTCACACAGTGTGATCAAATATCTGATAACACCCATGAGTCTCCAGTTTTGAGAGAGTGGAGCATAAGCCTCAAGTTCTTAAGCCTTGTAGCTCAGAGCTGAACCCACTGAAAAAGTTTTAAAGCCTATGAAAAGTACAACAAAGAAGTAAGGGTGTGGGGGGGGGGCGGAGATGCCTTCTTACTACCTGGGGAGGGGGAGGGGAGAGAGAGAGAGAGAAAGAGAGAGAGAGAGAGAAGAGCAAGAGAGCACTAAAGCAAGTTTTGGGGCCAAATTAAACCGGGAGAAAGAAGCTACTGATAAACATAGAGGTATGTTTACTAAGTACATCCTTTGTTGTTTTTTTTAATCCAGTAAGGCAGGAAGTCACACCCTCTGAGATAACAAATGGGTGTGTTAAGTATAAATGGTCAGGGTTATTGTTTTTCAGTGTTAGAACACTGAAATGTGGAAACGTGGATGAGAAGGAGGGGCATGAAACTAGGGAAGAAGAATGAAGATATGCTTCCATTTTCAATGAATAGTGAGAACGGGTCAGGGTTGCTCTTTTACTGTGAAGGGCTCTAACAGGCATGACAAACAAGATGCCACCAGGTCCTGCTCTTCTCCCTTCCCTTGTTCAGTGACTAGTTTACCTTATGTAGGCATATTCACATTCCATAGATAGCTACCGAGGTCTATTCTTCCCTTATTTGGCTACTGTCTTCCTGTATTTTTATTTTATTGAGATAGGATTTCTTTGTGTAACACTAGCGGTCCTATAACTTGCTCTGTAGATCAGGCTGGCCTCAGACTCAGAGATCCATCTGCCTATGCCTTCTGAGATTAAAGGCATGTGCCACCACAGCCTGTCTTGGCCACTTTCTTTTTTCTTTTTTAGTTTTGTTGAGATAGGGTTTTTCTGTGGACCCTGATTGGCCATTTTCTTATGCTTGATTCATTCCTGAGGCTTATCACCACGGTTCAACTATGAAAACATCAAAGTCCAGCAATCAAAAATACCCATTTGGCTACTCTGATTAACATGCACAATCAGAACTTCCCAACGCATAGTAGCTCATTCTAACATAGACCTCCTCTTCTTTTCCTCTTAAGAATACACTTGCAAACAGCTGTTGGCTGTTTCTGCCTGATTCAGTTTCAGCCACCATGTTTCTTTTCTTTGTTTAATAAAGAATCTATGTGTGTGGGGAATTGGTGTGTGTGGTCTGTGCCTAATCCTGGGTCCAGAAGGAAGAATTCCAAGGTATGCAACTCCCTCCATACTGGACTTCATAACATAAAATGCTTTATAGTTTTCCTCCTGTATGTATTGCAAAACACATGGAATAATTCTAAAATGTGCTGCTTTGTTAATGTGTTAGAGCAAAAGTTGTTATAATAAATTGCTCATTTTTCCACCCAAGCTCACTTTTTATTAAATTAAAAAAAAAAAAAAAAAAAAAAAAAAGATGCCCAGAGCACAATGTATATTTACAATGAACAGACTGGCAGGAGGCTGGGGTTCCAGAATATTTGATTATTCTTGATACCACATTTCCAAGAATCTTATAGCATTTAAACCTCTGAAAATTAGATTTCTTTTCATGATTAGAAATAAATTTGAAGTATTATAACATGTGAAATATGTGTTTCATGTTTCGTCCTTTACACTGTTCATTTTACAAGAGTGAGAGCATGGAAAGGAGAGACACGTTGCTTTTATCAGCATGTTTGAGTGCCTACTGCATTTGTCACTTTCTGTATTTGGCAAGTCCCAAATATGCAAGCTCGTGTTTGCATTCAATTGCTGGTCCAGAATTATAGCTGAGAATGTTTTTTATTAATTTGTGTAACTGAGTATGATTTTGGTTTTAGGAGCTTTCATAACGAAGCACCAAAAAATATGTGCCTTATATAATTTATGTCTCTACAGTTTCAGAGTGAAGAATTTAAAAATAAAGTTGCTGGCAGAGCCACATGCCCTCTGGTGTTCCCAGGGACCGTTCTTAACTCTTCCACCTTCTGGCTCAGATAGCCATTCCTTGGAGTGTGACTACATAACTTTAGAGTCTGACTTTATCTTCCCTTGACTATCTCCCTTGCTCCCTTCATGATTCTCTTTATAAGGACTCTTGTCACTGCCTTTTAGACATAATTTGCTAATCCAGGGTGATTTTGAGATTGTCAATATCAATATCATCTTCAAAACACCTTTTCAAAGATGGTCACTCTGGAGGATTCCATGGTAAGAAGAGGAAATACAGTCTGGAGCAAGCAATCAACTCACTACAAAACCAACTAATCCAAAATGATAGTCTGTAATATATTATCAACAACATTTCATGATTCTTTACATTTATAGTGGTTTGCTGTGAAAGACTCCCTCGAACACAACGTTAAATTCTAAAGCAAGATTATTTGTTTTATTTTTGTTTCTTAGTTAGCCATGTTCCTTTCGCCTCTAATGAATGACAATTTTGTTATATGTAGAATCATTGCTTACCAGAAAGTGTGTGTCAAATGTTCATCTTTGAAATGGGAGAGACATTCTGAACTTTATGAAGATGACCCTTGAAATTGTTATTCCTCTTTAAGTCTCAGCAGATATTCAAAATGAATTATTCATGTCTTGTGGTGATACTGGAAAAAAGAGAAAAAGCATAAAATCACATGATGAACAAAACTCTTATCAACAATATTATGAGAAAGACATATCATATTCAAATATACTGTCACACTGCCTTGGGAGTCAAAATGCAATAACTACAAATTGTTTTTACAAGTCTGTGGAGCAATTGCTTGGGCTACAGTAGTTAAGAACATCCCTTCAAACTTCTGTCTCCTCATGAAATACAGCAATAGGTTTAAACATCCTTGTCAATTTCATAGCATTATTTCCTTAAAAAATTAGTCTTAAAACAGAAATAATAGGGCAAGCAAAATGACTCAGTGAGTAAAGGCACCTGCCACCTCAGTCAGAAGGAGGGGACTATGTGGTAGAAGCAGAGGTGGCTCTGATTCTATTAGGTTGGACTTGGACCCCTAGAAAAGGGCAAAGGAGTGTGTGTGTGGGTGTGTGAGTAAATGGAATCAAATTACTTTTAAAAATAAGCAATGTAAGTCATATGTTTTTCCTCCCTGTATCGAGACCTGAATAAAGTTTAGAGACCATTCTAAAAATAAAACAAGCAAAATAACATGTCTCTCACCAGTGGTTAAAAACATTTTCCTCAAGGTCTATATGAACTGAGTTTTTGGAGGAAATATATAAGTAAGTTAGGACACTCTACACAGTGAGTGCTGGAGGCTTTTGTGCTCGTGCATTCTGAGGGACAAAAAGGAGTGCTGGTGACTAAATGCATCTGCTCCATTATACTTCCTTAGAATTCACAAACAGGTTAACTCAGTATTTGGATTGGTATGCATGGGCTAACTCTAAAGCTTTCCAAGTGAAAAAAAATATTTTTTTCTAGTTCTCTAAATTTGAATGGTTTATATCGATAGAGTGAAACATTTGGATGCTACTTTCTTTAATACATGTATGCAACAAATACAGGAAATTATGTTTCATTTTTGTCAACTTATTTGCTATAAGGATATGGTTCAATTTTAGTGTCTATAGGAGCTCTAAGGGGAAAAAGGAGAACAATAATGTAAAGTTTAAGAAATAGAATTTTGATGTATAGTTCCAAGGAGCATTTGTTTACAATATTTTCGGGCATGCTTGGCCTGTCAGCAAAACTGAGATTATGTGTGATTCAAAGAAGGTCACAAAACCTTGCTGTAAATTGGGAAGGTACTCATCCAAGGAAAAAATTCACCATGATGACATTTCAATTCTTAACATCTATGCCTCAAACACAAGGGAACCCCTGTTTGTAAAAGAAACCACAACTACATCTTATAGCACACATCAGCCCTCACAGATGGATAGTGTGAAACTTCAGTGTCCCACTCTCACTGAACCAGAAGAGAAAGTGGAGAAAAGCCTTGAATGCACTGGCACGGGAGACAACTTCCTCAACAGAACACTGACAGTGCAGGCACTATGATCGACAATTAATAAATGGGACCTCAGGAAATTAAAAAACTTCTGTAAGGCAAAGGACACATTAATTAGACAAAGTGGCAGCCTATGGAATAAAGAAAGACTTTTACCAACTGTACATCTGATAGAGGACTAATATCCAAAATGTAAATAACCTAAGAAACTAGATATTAGAAAACTAAACAGTTCAACTAAAAATGGAGTATAGAACTAAATGGATAACACACAACACACACACAACACACACAACACATACAACACACACAACACACAACATACAGACAACACACACACCATCGACACATACACACACACCGCACACTAGAACACACACACACACACACACACACACACACACACACACACACCTCAACAAAAGAAACTCAAATAGCTGAGAAACACTTAAAGAAATATTAAACATCCTTACTTACCACATAAATGAAAATTAAAGCCACTTTGAGATTCCATCTTACATCTGTTAGGATAGCTAGAATCAATAACAAATGATAGCTTATGTTGGTGGGGATATGGAACACTCCTCCTGCGCTGGTGGGAAGGCAAACGTGTTACAACCATTCTGGAAATCAATATGGTGCCTCCTCAGAAAACTGGGAATCAATCTAGCTCAAGACCCAGCTATAACCCTCTTTTGAATTTACCCAAAGGACACTCTATCCTATCACAAGGACTCTTGCTTAGCTATGTTCATTGTGGCTTTATTCAAAATAGCCAGGAAGTTGAAACAATATAGATGTGCCTCAATAGAATAGATAACAAAATATGGTACATTTATACAACAGAGTATTACTCATCTGTTAAAAAGAATGACACCATGAAATTTATACAGAAATGGGTGGAACTAGAAAAAGACCATCCTGAGAGAGATAACCATATCCAAAAAGACATATCATATATCTTCATTTGTAAGTGGATATTAATCATTAAGTAAATGATAATA
Source organism: Phodopus roborovskii (assembly GCF_943737965.1). Taxonomy (NCBI): domain Eukaryota; kingdom Metazoa; phylum Chordata; class Mammalia; order Rodentia; family Cricetidae; genus Phodopus; species Phodopus roborovskii. The sequence continues at coordinate 30,132 of NW_026125588.1, forward strand.
AAGGTACAATATGTAGACTAGAAGAGTTAGGTAAAGTTGAGGGGGTTTGGGGTGGATATATGGATCTCCATGGAAAAGGGAAATAGATTAGTTTTTGCAGGAGGTCTGTGAGGGTGGATGAAGAAAGGAGGAGGAGGGATCAGGTTGGGGAAGATGGGATGGAAGGAGAGAGTGTGGGGGGAGAACACTAGATTGTGGGTACATTTGTGGTACTGTGAGGAATAGGGCTATGAAAACTTCCTGGAATCTGTGAGGGTGACCCTAGTGAGGACTCCTGGTAAGGGGGAATACAGAGGCTCAACTGGCACTCTCTAGTAGTCAGACAAAAATTCCAGTGGCTTGACTGGACTGCATTCAGTTGAGTTGTTGGTTGAGAGGGTCCCATGAATATTCTCAAACAACCCAGGCTGGTACTAGGACAGAGTGTTGCTCTCTGTAAAGTGACAACAGGTCCCCATTGCCAAGAATAACATTCACACAACTCATTTAATGTAAAAAGGTTGAGTTAGTGCAGGCTCGGATCTTTCATCCCTATGTTCTAGCCTCTTTGTTCAGGAAAGTACTCTGAAGGCTACCAAAAAAGAAACATGGACACCAACACAGTAAAGAAATCATAGACCAACAATCTTTCCTGCCTGAAAGATATGCTGGAAAATTGGTGGTGCAGAACTTGTGTGAGTGGTCAAATAATGTCTGATTTAACTTGAGGCTCACTCCTCAAGAGGGAGCCCAGGCTCAACATTACTTAGATGGCCAGGAACTGGAGACCTAATAGCCACAGACCTATTGTAGAATCAAACATGGCTGGTCTTAAAAAAACAAACAAAACAAAAAACCAAGCAAGCAAGCAAACAAACAAACAAATTAATGATATTCTTTGCTATACTTATAGATAAATATGTGCCTTGTTCAGTCATCATCAGAGAAGCTTCCTTTGACATCAAATAAGAGCAGACACAGCCAGACATTATGTAGATAGGGAGGCTAAATTGGTTGTTTCCATCAGGCTCCTTCCCTTGGAGCTTGGAGAACACTGCTGAAGAGTGGGAGAAATGATTATAGGAGTCAGAGGGCATGAAGAACTCCAGAAGAACAGGGCCCACTGAATCGACAAAACACATCTCACAGGGACTCTAGAGACTGAAGGTGCGAACACGGGACTTGCATGGGTCTCAACCTGGTCCCCTCTGTATATGTTATGGATGTTAGTTTGGTGTTTTTCTGCAACTCCTAACAGTGGGAGCCAGTGTGTCTTTGACTCTTTTGTCTGTTTTTGAGACTCTTTTCTTCCTGTTGGATTTCTTTGCCCAGCCTCAATGAGTCAGCTGTTGTCTCTACTTATTGTATTTTGTTTTGTGGTGGTTGGTTGTTTTTCTTGGAGAGACAGACAGGGAGCAGATCTAGGGGAGAGCGGAGGCAGATGGGGGGCACTGGGAGTACTGGAGGGATAGAAACTGTAGTCAGGGTGTGTTGTTTAAAAGAAGAATCTATTTTCACTTAAAAAAGAAAAGAAAAGAAAAGAAAAGTGGAAAGGAGACTACTGAGTTCAGAAGTTCTGGTCCTAAACTTGTCCATCCTTATTCATGTCACCATGATGAATGGGATGTAACTTTACACTAATGTTGTCTAAATCCAGCTGAAAAGAGGATGGGACACACGATCTAAGGAGACTTGCTTGTCATGCCTACCACTCAACAGCACAACACCCATCAAGGGTTATCACACATGGTGAGTGACATCCTGTAAGGAAGAATGTGTGGAAAGAAAAAAAAAAAGGCCACTTTCAAATTGTAAAAGTTCAATAATATTTTATCCTACAGTCAGAATGTGGACATATTTTACTTCCTTTCATAAATTATTATTTTTACTTAATATTAGAAGAAACTCCTAAGTATCTAAAATCATCATAATGAATACTATAAGGTTGAAAATGATAACCTTTTGTAGTTCCTTGAAATATTCTTTGCAAGTTTATCAAGTTGTATGCAAACAACCATTAAGCAGAAAATAAAGTCATCATGGATTCTGTATTCATATGTGGATAAATTTAGTTTCAAGAAGATGGATATAACACACATTAGTGGCATTACTTGGTTTAGTCTTTTCTTTAAAAAACAACTGCGTTTCTTCTAGTTTCATTATTAAGATTAGATGCTAGGTTAAGATAAGTTATTCTGAGGGGCTGCAGATGGTACTTTTATTTTTTAATTTTAGCTTTCATAAATTAGAAAATTGTGGTGCTTTCAGCAGATAGTCACTTAATTAAACCACCACCATATTAAGTGTGGTAAAAACACGATGCCACAGGTCCTGTGGAGGAGGCTTCATTTGCTTTGTTTTGAACAAGGTTAACATGGTCCAGGTTTTCAGAAATACATAATACATGGAAGTCATTTAAGAAAGATAGCATGATTTATAGCTGCTCATGTTTACATTAGACCTATATTTAATTACCAGTGTCTGGTTGTCAGAAAGTCATATATTAGTAAAAGATAAAGCGAAAAAATTGGGCCTTTTAGGACATTTGTAAGAGTATATCTATTTAAAACACATCAGTTACTAAAATCATTTAAAAAGGGACTTGACTTTGAAGTGAAATACCCCCTTATCACACAAATGCTTTGAAAATGAAACATGGCTTTACAGCAGAGGGAATGATGAAATCCATGAACTGTTTACAAGATCAAAATAGTCTTTTCCTCATAAATATAATGAAAATATATCTAATGAGAGACTTTATAACTTAGACTTTAAATAAATGCAATATATTTAGTCTTCAGATATGCTTATTTTCAAAAATAATTTAAACTTCTTTATGTCAATTACACATGATTTGATTGGGTTAAAGGAAACCCAGTGTGATCCATGTATATCCCTTTTAACTCTCAAAGAATACACAGGAAGTTTACTTGAGTATAGTTTTATTATTGGGGAAATATTCAGTGAAATAAAAATCTTGATCCATTTGTTTTATGGCTACTATCTGGTATATTTCATTACTGACTGATAGAAGTTTGCATTAGAATTGCCTTAGTCTGGGATGCATTAAAACATCTGTATTAATCATGTGAAACTTTATGCATTTTGATCATATTTATTTCTCACTCCTTCCAGATTCATCTTCACTACATAATTACTCAACTTCTTGTCCCTTTCCTATTTCTTTTAAATAGCCAATTAATGTCAGTTTGTGCTGGCAATGTACTTAAGGGAGTGGGGCCATCTACTAGCATACAGTTTATCTATCAGATACCATACTAAACATATCTCTCCCTACAAACCCTCAACTCTCTTCATTTAGAGGTGGGTCCAGTGAACCCCTTCCCACTTCATACTAGAATGTTAAGTGACTTGATCTTGTGCAAGAGTTATTCAGACAGCCACAGTTTCTTGGAGTTCATGACTATGGAGTGATGTCATATCTAGAAAACACTGGAAATAGGTATTCCAGAAATTCCAACTACAACTTGTCTATATGATCATGTTGCTGAGACCCTACCCACATTGGTCACAGGATAATGAGAAATCAAGTAGATAATGACTCAGAAGCTTCGTTTATGTTGGTTAATTTTCATAGTAGTAAAACATGCTGTGCACTTTACTGGGCGTGGGTTTAGGTGGGATGATCATTAACAGACTTAACCAGCTGTGAACTATGTGAACTTAAATAACAATATGCTTATATGCTCAATGATGCTACAAATATTATGGATGTAACTATTTGCTTTCTAATTAGATTTTAAGGACAAATCCAGTCTGGGAAACATACCTGATAGTGTATATTTGATCAAGAATCCATCACAGGTCCCAGGGGTAAGGTACTAGATTTAAGCTTTCCTGCTTAGGACAACTCTATTGTAAACCCCATTTTGACTTCACCCTAGGACTAGATAGATAGGTCTTAAGTTTGTATGTTCTCGATTTTCCTTTTCTTAGAGCACACTTGTTATTCACTGTTTTGAATATAGTTTTGTATCAAGCCTAAATCTTATTTTTAGACTAAAAGGGGAATTGTAGTGAGATATTCACTTTGTCCACATCTGTGGCATAGACCACCCACATTGGGGGGTGGAGACAGGGACAGACAAAATGAATATCTAACTACACTATCATTCTGTTAAATGGACATAGTATCAAACAATCCTCTAAATCCATATCTATCAAACATCATCAGAGAAAATTCTTGGTGTAGAAGATTGTGGTTAATGAAGACACTCATAGTTGGTCAAAGTGCAGAGTGAAGTGTGCAACCTCAAATGGAACACATATTCCACCTTGCCCCAAGACTTAGGAATAAGAGTAGAAGAGAGAGACAGAAAGATTGTAAGCGTCAGAGACCAGGGAGGACCAGAAAGAAGCAATGTCTTCTTAGATCTCTTATAACATGGGTAGATCTTCAGAAAATTAGAGTTTTCAGAATGAACAAGATTATCATATATTTTAACTACAAATAGTATTGATTACTGAAAAATTATCTTATCACTATGTTTTATTTTATTTCCATAAAATTCCCTTTTGTCCATATGTAAGTAGACTGTACTTGTTTGTTACAAGGGAGAAGCTATGGTTCTCCCCAATTTACCCCTTTCTGGGAACTTTTTGTAGACTTGGAATCAACGAAGTGGTAAAGCTACATTATTGAGGGAGTTCTGCCTGGATTTGTAGGGCATATAAAGATGAATAATGTTCTGACTTCTCAAATGGGGTGCTTGAAATGTTTATTAAGGTGACCATGTGCTGTATCATACATTTGTTAAGTTGGGAGTACATTGAAAGAGGTTAATAACAGCTCATGCAAGGTTCTTAATTAATTTTTGAAACCCTTGTTTCTTCAGCCATTGCTACAGATCCTGCCATGTGGCTATTTCTTTCTATATTCATTCAGCACAGTAAGCCAGAACTTCTAAAATAGCAAATTCTCTATGCTAAAAATGCCAGGTTGATATTGCTAAGATGCAGTTTCATGCTACTGTTGAAGTTTAGGCTGGTGGAAAGAAATGAGAGCTGTAAAGATGGTAACTCTCTGAGACATGTCAGGTACCTTAAAGTCCAGATATTCTTGTCACCAAGGAGTGTGGCTATCAAACTTTGGCATGTATTAGAATCACCTGGAAGGCTCACAGACACACAGCACCATGGCTGGGGCCTACTTCTTCCAGATTCTCTAGCTGTGTCTGAGAAGAAACCCATGAGTTTGCATTTCTAAGAATTTCATAATACTGCTGAGACCAGATATCTCAGGCCCACACTTTGACAGCCACTGGTGTAAATCACTTTTATTTGCATAAGGAGAATAAATATCGGCATAGGACAAGAATAGATAAGTCTTCAGAAGATCTTTACCAGGACCATAAGGAGGTAGATGGTCTCTGAAGAATTTTATTTCATCTATATTACACTCTACTGGGATAGAGCTGGCTTGAATTGGATTTTTCTTTTTATTATTTTCTTATTTTTAGTTTTAAGGTTTTTAAGATAGATTTCATTTTTGCAGCCCTGGATGTTCTGGCACTAACTCTATAGAACAGAGATCTGTCTGTCTCAGCCAGTTGGAGTTCTAAATAATTATTTTCCATTTATGTAATATGTGTATTAATGAATTTATGTGTACCATATGTTTAAGAGTATATTTGTATGTGTGTGCCAGATATGTGTATTCCCAGGGAGGCCTAAAGAGATTATTGGGTCCCCTGGAGCTGGAGTTGCATGTGGTCCTGAGTTGCAGGATATGGGATATGGGTGCTGGGAAGTGAATCCAGGTTCTCTGAAAGAGCAGTAAGTTCTCCTAACTGCTGTGCAACCTCTCCAGCCTCTGACATTGCATTTTTTTTTTTTGTGGTTGAAGGAAAAACACAGAAGACTTCACTGTGTTTTCTGGCTTCTAATATATTATCCTTTAGTATAGGCAACTTAATAGCTTCCTCCAGAAAGTGTTTCCTTTCATGCTTTAGAAAAACTAACTGGCCTACAGTTCTAAGCATAACATGGCTACAAACACAATTCTTTTCACAATATTTTAGATTGTATAGTAAATTGGAAATCCCCTCCACCTTGTAAAATCACCTGTGTCTTCCTTTTGCACAAGAATGATTTTTCTCACTCTAACTTTATAAAACTTATTGTGAATCTATAATTGGAAATATCAATTGATAGCAAAGAAATGGAGGACAATGCTTTGATTTAACTGATTCCAACTTTGTAGAAATTGCCCTGCTATTATGTGTAATTCAGCAATATTGAAGTGTAAAGGTACATACTGAATGTAGACTGCATTGTGCTGTTGTTTGTTCTGATTGTATGTGGCACTGCACACTTGTGGAGGCCAGAGGACAGCATTGAGGAGTTGATCCCCTTTTCCATTAGGTGGGTTCCAGGAAATAACCTCAGGTTGTTAGGCTAAGCAGTAAGTACCTTTCCAAGCCAAGCCATCCTGTCTGCCAACATTTCTCTCTTTGGTTGGTTAATTTGCTACTTTATTTTATTCATCTAATCCTTTTCTCCTTCCCATACATTCTGCTTACTAGATGATCATTACAAATCCACCTCTGATAATACTTCATAAAATCCTTCATAGATTTCCTTTTTTTATAGTAGTAATCAAAAGCCTGAATGCATCCCCAAAGCCAGCATTCCATAGCCAACAAGCATGAACTAAAATAACTCTTGTCTGTTCCCCAGGCACACCTCAAACTAATCTCTTTCATCTCTGGATGACAAGCTTGCTGGTTTTCTTCAGTAAGCAGTCCTTGGAGGCTCTGGGCCTTTGCACATACATTAGCTCTGTCTTACATCAAACCGCTCTTGTCTTTGTTTGCAGGTGAGATCTGTTTGTATCACTCCTACCACCCAAGGAATCTTGTGGTGTTTTGCTTCATGGCTACTGTCAGAGTTCTATGGTCATAGGCATTTCTGTCTTAGTTGACCAATATCTGCTTTCCTTCAGTAGCCGAGCCCCACAGTAGCCTGTTGCTTGCTAATAATAGCATCAATATATGCCATAGTATGTCCTATCCACACTCTCTGAACTCAGAGCATCTTACCAGTTGTTTAACAAATGTGTGATACTCTGAATATCTTTCTTCTTTCCATATTTACTAGCCTCCCCACCCCACCCCCATCACAAAGATGCCCATTCTTATCATCTGTTAGCCATTCTGAGAAGCTACTCAAGAGATTAAGATAGGACTATGGTGATTCTTAACCTTAGCTGCTGTGAGAATTATCTGGGGAGCTTTTAATAAATACCCATACCACAGACCCATTAAATCGCCATTTCTGGAGGTGGGACTCCAGCAACATATTTTACAAAGTCTCCCTCGGTGAGTCTAATGTGCAGCCAGGGTTGTGAAACATGCTTTCCGTTCACGAGCCATATGACCCACGACTCTTAGCCTATTACATTTCTAATTCTAATTATGTGGTGTTCTATTACTTTATTGTCTGTACGTTCATTTACGTCTTATAACAGTTATTTAAAGTGATATTGTTAAATCTTCTCTTTGCCATGATAATACCAAAGGTTTCAGTAGGATTTGTGAAAGATACTGTGTAGCTAAATACAGCTGCAATTCTGATTTGGAATCCTTTCTCACTCACCTAATACAATGGCTTTGACAAACTTGACTCTAGAACTATCTTTCTATTAATATCTCACCATGCACTGTTTTCCACTATGGGTACAAATTTAACAGTTGACCCGGTCTATGCAAGAGCGTCACCATACAGCCCCTCCTCCTTGGAAGACAGAGATATCCACTGGATATACTTCAATTGCCATCTGACAACTGAAGGGGCACCTCGATGATTGCTACAACGTCGAGAGACCAGCATTGCTGCAAAAGCAGAAGCTAAAGATACTTGTGGTGTGGAGGCAGCATCAGAAAGACTGAAAAAAGAGGCCTGGTGAAATCAGGAAGCCTTTCCCTCCGAGGGCATTAGCAGCAGGCGGCACTGAGTCACTCCCTCAGTATTGTCTGTCCTAGTTGCAGCGAACAGGAAGTGAAAGTTCAGCATTGCTTACTGTCAATTACTGTCTACATAAACAGACACAGGAAGATCAAATCATGTTGCTTGGCCCTGTTTCCCTTGGATGTTTTGATAAACATATTAGCTAGTTACTCAGAATAAATTTCAACTTAACATACCCCAAGGCCAAGTTTTATGATTTTCCTTTTGAATTGTCTTTTTTTTTTTTTAAGCACCCTCTGTTCCCACACATTTTCGTTTTGAACTCACCAACCTCCAATCCCTGGGCCTTGCCTCCCTTTCTGCTGCTGGGAGGGACACTCTCACCATCCAGGCCCCTCATAAAGGTGCACATGGTGCCAGGGAGTAATCCCCTTGGGTCATTAATGGGTATCCACACGTCTGAGAATGCTGTTGAGAAGCTTCTGAAGTGGAATGCGATTCCAGCTGTAGCAATTACACACTGCTCAGATTTCCTAGCTGGGACTCCGGGGAGTTCAGCAACTGCCTATTAGCAGGCCGAGGATGGAGGAAGCGCTGTAAATCTCCCAAACAGTGATAGAGCTGATGCTTCTGGGCCAAGTCGGAAAGAGTGAACTGCAATTATAAAACAGAACCGTGAACTTTGGCCTTTGAAGAGAACAACACCCACAGTGCATTAATGAAGACCATGAGAGGATAAACTAAACTCTAAACATTCCTTATATCTCTTTTCAGTTATCTTGTTGCAAGCAGAATAAAGGACAAAGTAAACATCAAGAATCCAAATTAGTCTGGAAGACCCATATAAAGCTCCAACAAATACCCTGTCTTTTGGATCTGGCCACTCAAGTTATGCAGAAGGTAAAGAGCTTGGACCCCTGGCTTTAGGTACCATTAAAAATGTTCTTAGTCAATGAGGAGTTGAATTTGTTTTTAAACAGCATGTTTTTTTTATAAAGAGTTTATAAAATAGCTTAGACTATATTGATAAAATGTGCTTCAAAATAACATAGGTTGATAAATTACTGTGCTCACAAAAGGTAAGAAAACTGATGTTTAGTAAGTTTAAGATATTCCATGATGATGTTACATATACCACATGGAAGAAATAAAGACTGTAACTCAGTTCTGCTTGACCCTAAAGGGTACTTTCTTTTAAGTGACATTTCCTACTGTGGCTCTAACTTGCCTCTATTTGTGGTGGATAAAATGGGGATATTCATTAAAGACCAAAACTGGAAGTCCATACAAATCACATATGCTTGAATTAGGTATGCTCAGTTTTAAAACAGTTTTAAATTGAGGTGATGATTCATCTTCTCTCATTTTTTCTTAAATAAATAAATAAAGTGGACATGATGGTATACTGCTTTAAACCAGCACTAGAGAGGGAGAAAAGGATGGTCTCTGAGTTCTAGGCCAGCCTGGTCTTCCAGTTTCAGAACAGCAAAGGCAACACAGGGAAAGCCTGAATCAAAATACCAAAAAAAAAAAAAAAAAAAAAAAAAAAAAAACAAAAAACAAAAAACAAAAAACAAACAACAACAACAACAACAACAAACAATAGAAGAAATAAGAAATTTGGAATATCTATAGTTCCTTCACTTTATCCCAAATCCTAAATTAACTAAATGGATGCAAACAACTGGCTGAGACTCTATCCTGTATATACCTAAGGGGAGGAAGAAGAACACTTAGGCTTTAGGTATAAGACCAGGAATTTCTAATAACTTATTTATATGTAAGAGGTACTTTTACTTATTTTTATTTAGAGATGATGTCTGGATATGTATAAAGTATAGCTGGGCCTATACAATCCAGAGTGTCCTAAATTCACGAACTTCCTGCCCTAAACTCTTATGACTCATGTCACTTTTCACCATTTGTATGTTTACATTGTTATATATTTTAAGGTGGGGATGGTGGCTTTAAGTCAGGGTTCAGGAGACTGAGGCAGAAGGATCACAACATTTAGGAAAGCCAGAGATGCACAGGGAGCTCCTGAGCTATAGTAAGAATTGGTAGAATGGTGAGATTCTTGTTTAGTTTATGTTTTACACGCATGGCTTACTTATTTTAATCTTTAAAAGAAAGCAGTCTTTTTGGGGGTGTAGATCCACTCTTGATAAAATGCACAGAGCTTTTACAAATCACAAAATTTCACAAAATAAGCCAATCCTATCACCCCTTGATTAACCTAAAGGAGCTGGTAAAGAGGACTATGTAGACTGGTGATGGCCAACAGGAAGTCAGCTGAAAAGATAACTATTCTCTGTGTTGTCAAATGAAACACTAATATCAGATGAGGTAGGGTCATTTTGTGCATAGCTCCAGGAAAATCTCAAACAATTTTGAAATGGGAAAACATGCGTATGAGTGTAAGTTTATGATACATTCCCTCTGAGTTATATAAGTCAACTGATTGAGTCTGAGTGGCTTCACATGGTAACTTTTTATGGCTTTACCCCTGGTGGGAAGCTTGAATGGTCAAGCTTCCAGTTACATACATAAGACGCAAGGGGAAGAGGAAACTTCCTGCCTGGTGGGATAAGCACTTTTGTGTGCTTGGGAGTAAGTACTTTGGTGATGCCATTGATTTTTGACCCTTATCTTTCCCTTCCTGTGCCATAGATGAAGATTGTGTAGGCTTGTCTCCATGAGATCCCTGTTTTCCTGGCAGCAAGTTGCTGACATGATTCTAGAAAATTTCAGTCAGTCACATTCTGTCACTGCAAGTAATATTGAGTAGATTAGTGTAGAAGACCTAGAGTGGACATAGGGAAACATAAGTTATATATAAGTTAGATACATATAGTTATATTTTTATTTTTAAATGTTATTTTGGAAGTAGAGAAAGACAGCTATCTCATAGGTTTTTTTTTTCCTCCAACAGAAAAACTTTTTAATAATTAAGCTTAACGGCCTGAAAAAAATATTCTACTGTATGAAATCACATCATAAAATTCTAGGTAGTATAAACTGAAATTTATCTATGTTGTGCATAAGTAGGATTTTGAGCTATTAAAACTTCATTGTTTTGTTCATTGTAGTTAACACACAATATTAATTGAAATTCAAAGGACTGTTGTAATGAGTTTTTCTCTGTCCTGTCAGCCAGCTCCCAAATAATGACATTGAGACTTCTTACTAATTATGAAAGCTAGGGCTATAGCTTAGGCTTGTTCTCAACTAGGTATTATAACTTAAATTAACCCATATTTTTATTAACCTACTTTCTACTGTGTGGCTTATACCTCTGTGCTATTCTGTGTGTCTGACACTTTCCACATCTGGTTGGCTTCTCTGCCTCTCTTCTTCCCAGAGATTTCTGTGCTCTGAAGTCCTACCTATACCTCCTGTCTAGCTATTGGTCATTCAGCTGTGTAGTGCACCAGTCATAGCAATGTATTTTCACATAGTGTACAGGAATATTTTGCAACCAGACCATTTTAGATAAGTCAAGAATCCTTCAGGCTGTCTCTACTTCTCTGTCCTGGCCTATAAAATACAGTTTATCATACCTCTTAGGTTAAAGACATTGTTTCTGGTGCTTTCAGTTAAGTAACAAAGAAATATATGAGTGTTACATGTTTGTTATTGGTTTTAGTTTTTTCTCTTGGTATACCCTTCTTTGATCTTCCAAATTCTTTGTACTACCAAAACATGGCTTGGTGAATTTTTTTTTTTTCTGATAAATCAATTCTATTTAGAAATTGTCCAGGAAATATATTTACTAGAAAATAGTACAAAAAATCTTGTTGGTGAAATGATAAGGAAAAGAACATATGAGTATGTGACATTTGATGACATTACATAGTAATGAATGACATATCAATGGCAGAACCGGTTTTCTCTTGGGGGTTAATTGACCAGCCAAGGACACTGACTGGAGAGAAACAATGTCTGCCTTTTTAAGAAATACTTCCATGAGATAAAGCTAAGGGATAGTATTATAATTTTCAAGATTACATGTACATACTAGGTGACAAGAAACCTGTCTATCATCCTTAACAAGTGTGTCTAAATCCAACATGCATAACACTTGTACCTTGTTTTCTTTGCTTACTTTTTTTCATCAAATGTTTTCTTTCAAATTTCTATAGATGTGAATAATTATTCTCATTGTTGGATGTTATGACTCAATAAAATAGTTCTGTTTTAAATTATTTTATAGAAATGATTTTTCTCTTTTTATTCCTTTTTTAATTCAAATTTGATGAGCCATATCACAAATATTATTCTTTCTTTCCTGACCAAAATGTTCTCTCCAAGTTGAAAGTAATGTTAATACATACTATAATTATAAAAGTAACATTTTATGTGAAAATGTAACTGATTTGTGTATGAAAGGAAAACACCTAATTTTGTCTCCCTTAATGATTATGATGTGTGTCATTCTAGATATTAATTTTAATAGTTTGGGATTTATTCCATTATATAGTATTCTTATACTTGAAGTACCAAGCTACTTTCCTTTGTTTATGGATTAAGATCATCTGCATGTAAACTGGAGTTATAAATTTCATAACTGTATAGTTTTTCCAGCATGACTGTGATATGCTTTCCTGAAGGCCATCCAGGCTATTTCCCAATAGGCACTGCCTGATTACAAGAAGCATCTATGATCTGCATTTCTTAGATTATTTCTCTTTAAATGAATTTCAAATGTAAATTGCTGTTTGATTAGAAGTATTCTATTACTTTGCTTTTCAGAAATGTATTACATTATTACATTGCTTTTCAGAAGTGTATTAACTTAATCAACCATTGCTTCAGTCTTTTCAAACATGTTTAGTTGTTTAAAAGTCTAGACAGCTAGTTCCGGGACAGCTAGGGATGTTACACAGAGAAACCCTGTCTCTAAAAACAAACAAATAAACAAACAAAAACAGAGTTTTTCTATGGCTATGAATGAATCAACACACACTTTCATTTGTCACGCATATTTTAAAACTCTGTAGTGATTTTGTTTGTAGCAGTTTTGATGTTTGTATTTATTGTAAACAGACCTTCTTTTGTGATGTCTGACATCAAACCCTACAAAAGGTAATCAAAATAGTTTCCTAATTTTAATCAGTTTTATACTGAAATAGTCTCTGTTTCTGCCTCTGTCTTTCTCTTTATCTCCCCCCCCCCACACACACACACCCAAGATTGATAGGGAGAGGAGATATAACCTCATTTGTTTCAATTCCTTTTTTCTAGTTTCCTATTAGAATGTTGTCACTGGGGAATTTAGTCCTATAATTCTTTCCATGTCTGTGTCCATGTTTACTCTTGTTATGTCCAATAATGAACATGCTTATTTATTCTGTTTTCACTATCTGATGGGCAGATCTGCACTGTCCTTCGAAATACTGTCTTATTGTTTGGTACATGTTTCTGAAGTAAACTGCAGTATTAATTCATTTAGGACATTTTGTCAGTGTAATTTTGTTGATAGAACTGTCATCATTTTGCTTTGGCTTAGAACTTTCATCTTTACTGATCGGGTCTCTCCAGAAACAATAAAATCTAACCATCTATACTTCCTTTAGTTTTTATGATTGAACTTAGTATCTTTTGATCTTCCACACATCAGTTTCTAGTTCTTCCATTGAAAGCAGTAAAACTTCTCTAACAAACAATTTCAAATCATTTGAACTTTTATAGGGCATTTCTACAAACAAAGAAAAATAATGGCCTCAGAAAAGCAGATGGCTTGACTGACTGAGATGTGCAGAAAGAGAGGAGAAAGATAGCTCCAGCTTCATCCAGCCTAAGTGGGAGACTTCAAAGGGGGGAGGGGGCAAAGGAAACCCAGCTAAGGCCAAAGTCATGAATTTGAGCTGGAGTGGCTTAGGGTTGGAGGGAGGAGAAGGAACATGAAGAAATGTAATTGTATGTCAATTTGAAACTGTCATATTAAATTGGGTTGAAGTTTATCATTATCATCATTATTATGTTAATAAGATAGCTTTTGATTGTGATCATTCAGTATTCTTGCTGTTAAATAAATTGATTTAAAGAGAATGTTGCTTTCATAAAATGTAATAAAACTTTGAGTGTCTTTCATTTGATTCTACATTTTGTTCCTAAATTCTCCAGGGATTCATTAACATCTCATGGTAGTAATTATTCCATTTCCTCCCTCTAACATTTATAATTTTAGCCCTTGCACTGTCTTATTACATTATAGAAGATAACTAATAAACTGGTAAAACTGATAGAAAACTCATGTTCATTATGAATTTGGGTATTATCATCTAGTATATATATTTTGCCTTGTTTAGGGATGTCATTTTTTCACTATCCTTGAGTTATTTATTTTAAAATTAGGGCTAGATGTTTAAATTAAAATTTATTTGATTTTTTTAAACATTATGAACAGGTTTTGCATTTTATGAAATGTTTGGAGTGTGTTGAGTATATTTTTTCCTTATCTTAATCACATTTGTTTTTGGTCAATTACCCATTGAGTAGTTAACTTTTACCGAAGAGTAATTATAATTACTCTTAAGATAAAGTTTTTTTATTAAGAAGTAATAAGGTCATTGGCTATATTCATAATTCAGTTGTGTTTGGTTCAATATTATAAGCAAGCCATATACATAAGTAGATTATAGTTTCAGAATTTTATTTGATCTTGAATAAATTAAGATTTTTTTCTATTTATTTTTCCTGTGTGCCAGAATGTCTACTCTGACATTTTTGATATATTGGGTCAGTAGTTTTTGCTGAAGGCTTATTCTGTGCACCACCGAGTGTTGAGCTATACTCCCACTTGGGAGAAGAAAGTGCAATATACCTCTTTGGTCCAAGTCATTCCAGATACTGACTAATGTCTACTAGCAAACAAAAAATAAGTTCTGGCTAAATTCTTTTGTGTGTATTTGCAATAGTTTAATGTTTGTCAAAATTTCCCTTTGGAATTCTTCAGGCATTTTTTTCATGGGAGAGCATGGAGTTAGGAAATTTAATGATTCCACGATGTAAATGTTTAGTTATAGCTCCTAGAATATCTTCTTGAAACATTTATATTATATTGATGAAATTATCATGCAGAAGTTTTAAAGATTGTAATCCATAATTACTTAGTGAGTAGTCTATAACTGTTCAAAGCAACAATGTTGTGTTGAGAAGATAAGAGGAGATTGTGGTGATAAGAAAGTCAAGGCCTATTAACACAGATATGAGGACAGGTATTAACCCAGAGAATTACCTATAGATGATGAAGCTACAAGTCTCTACTAGATGAAGCCACATGCTTCTACTTTTACCCAGTGAAAGATTGCCTTACTTTCTGATAATAAGGGTTAATTATAATTTCATAAATTTTAAAACTAAGCTATATATGCAATATATTAAGACTGAAAAAATGGCTTATGGGAGAAATTAAACGATATATATATATATCGAGACAGGGTTTCTGTGTGTAATAGCTCTAGTTGTCCTAGAACTCGCTATGTAGATGAGGTAGCCTCCAACTCATAGAAATCTGCTTTTCTCTGCCTCCAAAAGGATGAGATTAAAGGTGTGTGTACCATTGCCTGACTTAAGGCTAAATCTTTTGAAGAGTATAATTACAGAGATAATAATGTACTAAAGATTATTAAATGCTGGGCTAAAGGACTTTTGTTAGAAAATATAAATATGCTTAGCTGGATTTGAATATTATTCTATTTATACATGTCAGGATATCACATGCTCCTCATAAATATGAATAATTTTTATTTGCCAGTTGGAAATTTTCTTGATAAAATAGTGTCAAGAAAAACAGTGTGGAGTTCAAGGCAACTAAAAGGATAAAAAGACTGTAAAGTATGAATATTGTAACTGTTTTTGTTAATGAATATTATAGTATATAATAACAATATAAAATGATTATATACTCATTAATTCAGTAGGTGTTACACATATAAAGATTAAGAAAGATTCAGATTGTTAAAGGACAAACTAGTTGCATAAAATAAAAGGAACTAATTGACTTAACAGCTGTAGCTTGTAAGCTTCTAGTGTGGCCTGTCACCTTGATGTGTTCCTATTCTACAAATAAGTTTGGCACTAAGAGAGCAAGGAACATGAGCTGAGGTTAGTGTATCCACCTGATTAGGAAGAATAGAAACAATAGTAAAGGTAATGTGAGTGAGAGAGAATTCCTGCTGCTAGATTAATCTACAATGCAGGCAAACCTTTACTCTAAATCCAGTAACTATTTGAGATACTCTGCTAGAATTTGGGACCAGGCTGCATGCAGAAGTGTTCAATTAGTTAGCAGGAGCTCTGACCAGGTAAGGCAGCAGAGGCTCAGTTGTCAGAATAAAGATCAAGATAGAAGAGGATAAGCACTGAGTTATTAGAACAGAGCTGTGGGGCACTGCTGTGGTGGCTTATGTTTAGTCTCACAGTTAGCTAAAGCATCAAACAGCCCACTAAGTTGTGAAAGGATGTTGAGTCTGCAGGTGGTTTTTAAGGAATTCCAGCTGTGAGAAGACCACAGTGTCACCGTTGAGATTCTTTACTTAAATGTAAATTCAATATGGATGTATTTTAGATGCCAAAAATCCAACAGTTACCTTCACAAGGCTTTTGCATACAGTAATTTTTTAAAAAAAAAATGCTGTATTTTCTTTGCTTAGATCTGGATAGATGATTTTGCGAGGCATGGTGTCATATATTGTATGGACAAACAAATGTTTTGTGTCACACATAACATAAAGGAGGCAGACAAATTCATGAAAGCAAGATAGTGACAGGGAGACAGAACAAGAGTCAAAGGGAAAGAAGAGAGACATGAAAGAGGAAGTGTTACGAGAAGAAACAGGTAGAGCAAAGCAAAGTAACAAAGAAAATCTCACAAAACCACTGTAATGTCAACCCACAGCTGTCATATGGCATTCCAACTTCAGAACTGGAAAAGCAATAGAAACTAGCAAGAAGGATGAACTGGATGGCACAGTAACTAAGAGGTGACTCTTCAATATATACAAAAAATGTGAAATATATTCGTTACAATTTAAAGAGGAAGTGTCACCCAAAAGGCTTCTCTGCTGAAGATTTGGTTCCTAGCAGGAGGATTCAATCACTCAGAGATTGTGTTAAGTCTCTTGGTGAATTTATAATTGGGGAAGTAATTTTAATTATGAGGTGCACCCTAGCTCTAGGTAGTAGATCCTAAGGGTGGTATGTCTGAAGGATTGATCTGGTCCCTGGACCTTTCATCTCCCAGTTATCTCTGCTTCCAAGTGGCCCTGATCTACTTACTCTGTCCTGCTGTCTACATTGACATGATGTTTCACCTTCCCCTAGACCCACAGACATGGACCAAGCAAGCATGGACTGAAAACTCTGAACCTGAGCCAAAATAAACCTTTTCTGTTTTTAAAATTATTTCTATCATGTATTTGTCACAGTGACAAATGTCTGATTGAAACAATATATTCTTATGTAGCATTTTCTGATATAAAGTTTTAGCATTTTATTTCTTTTAACTCTGGCTTGGCCAAGAGAAATACTCTGAAAACATAAACTGTCTTTCTCAAGGCATTTCTCAGGATCATGTGTAGAAAATATGTTATAACTTTTCCTTTTAATAGAAAATGATAAGATTTTTTATCTCAGGCATATAATGAGACAAAATTCATATAGTTATGGCAATAATGTAAACATTTTTGTATCAAATAAAAAATAGTACTAATGATGAAAATTTTAAGCATTATAAAATGTATATAAATGAAAAAAACACTATAAATTATTTAAGTGATCAGAATATTCACAGTCATCATATAAAACCAGAGGCAGAAAATATTACAACCTTGCTGTTCAGGGTACTATTAGTACCAGTGGATATAAGTATGTTCAGGAAATAAATGAAGGCCTGCTCATTTAGGACATTTGAAGGCTTTGGTTTGCCAACCTCTGACATTTTACACCTCTAAAATGGTGTATCACAGTGTTATCATCAGCACATAAATAAGCATGTATTGGACATGTATTCTCCATTATTATTCTATATTACTATATCACTTAAAGTTGATGTGCTCACCATCTTTCTTAATTCTAGATATGTTACTTATATGGACATGATTTTAATATAAAAACTAATATCGTTTTTAGCTTTGATTTTCTTTGATCATTTTGTTCCATTATTCTTCTTCCAAGAATAAGTCACAAATAGGAATCATCTCTGTACTGTCAAAATTAATTTTGTGCAAATATCTATTACCAAAAGAAACCTACAGATTCAATGTAACCCCCATATACATTCTAGGGACATTCATCATAAATCCAGAGAAAAAAATCCTAAAATTCATGTAAAAACAAAAAAGACCATGGATAAGCAAAGAAATGCAAAATAGAATTCTGTTGGATGAGTTACAATACTTGATCCCAAAATACAGTGTAGAACCATAGTGACAAAGTTTGAATAATACACACACACATATCATTATCACCACCAGCAACCTCAGCCATTACCATATAGACCAAATGGAACAGAATACATATTCTAAAGATATACCTGTATAGCTAGTACCATAAAACATGTTGTTTGGGTGAGGATAGTTCTTTATTTCAATAAGACACTTAGTGATATTTGGGGTCAAAGTAGTTGTACCACAAGGTTCTCTTTTTCATGAATTGACCAAAAGGATGCACAACCAGAGAATACAAATTAGGTAATGAGCTGTACCTACAAGGTAATGAAGTATACCTACAAGATCTCTTTGAAAAAACAAACACTCCCAAGCCACATATTGCAAAGACTTCTCATAACTTATGGGGTGACCAAAGTAACCCAACTTCCCCAAAGCAATTGTTCAAAGTAACATAAATGTAAAGTTTTTAAGCTAATCAAGACTTCTCCAGAACTGACTTATATAAAACATAGTGTACTTTAGTGCCAGCATCTTCGAGAAGAGCATTAAGATGAGTTGCACATGGCTTAGTCAATGGCACATGTTCTCTATGTCTGTTTCTGTCTTCTTCTGTCCCTGTCTCTGTCTCTGTCCCTCTGTCCCCTGTTTCTCTGTCCCGCTGTCTCTCTGTTCCCCTGTCTCTCTGTCCCCCTGTCTCTCTGTCTCTCTTTGTCTCTGTTTTTCTCTCACTCAGAGCCAGGAGAACACTAAGTGGTCACCTCAGTGCTTAGGGGTACATAAAAATGAAAATAACTTTTTCTCCTCACATTATGTATCCTGATTACAGTTGCACCTCCCTATAATAATTCCAGTACCTTCCACCTCCAATGCAGTTCCAATCTTTTGTGTCTCTCAGGAAATAAACAGGCTTCTAAGGAATAAAATAAAAATAATGAAACATAAAAATCAAAATAAAATGCAATGAAAACTAAAATATTAGACTAGGACAATTCAAACAGAAGGAAAAGAACACAAGAAATGGCTCATGAAACAGATACAAATGTTGAAGCCTACTCATTTGCATGCTCTGGAATCCCATAAAGGAATTAAACTGGAAACCATAAAACACACACACACACACACACACACGCACACACACACACACACACACACACACACACAGGATCTGTAGGGTAAAAAGAGAAAACATACATAAATAAGAATAAAAAATTAAATTACATTAAAGAAACCTGATATCACATTGAGACAAGGAACTTCAGTGAGGCCATTGAGTTTGTTTTCTGTTGGACATCTACTGCTGGGAATGCAGTAGATATTTCTCTAATGTTTTCTGAGCAAAGCATTGCTCTATAACTATAGCAGAATGTCACTAGGAATCATTTTATTGTTACATTATTACTTAAAATGTATTACATTTGTTTTTAGACCAGCTATATGTATCCCCAAGTTCTTTTTTACTTAACCTTTCCAGGTCTATGGATTTTAGCTTGGTTCATTTATTTAATGGTTAATACCCAGATATAGATGAATAAATGCCATCTTTATGTTTTTGGGTCTGGGTTACCTCATTAAGGATGTTTTTCCTCATTAAATCCATTTGCCTGAAAACTTTATGATGTCATTTTTCCTTAGAGCTGAATAAATACTCCATTATGTAAATTAACCACACTTTCTTTGTCCATTCTTCTGTTGAGGAACATCTAGGTTATTTCTAATTTCTGTACATTATAAATAGAGCAGCAATGAACATGGTTTAGCAAGTGTCTCTGTAATAGTAAGGCATGTCCTTTGGGTATATGTTCAAGAGCAGTATAGCTGGAACTAGAGCTATATTGATTCCCAATCTTCTGAGAAACGACCATATTGATTTCCATTGTGGGTGGACAAGTTTGTACTCCTACAATCAATGAAGGAGTATTCCCCTTACTCCACATATTCACCAGCATGAGTTATCAATTCCTTTCCTGATCTGAGCCATTCCAATTGTTTAAGATGAAATCTCAGAGTAGTTTTGATTTACATTTCATTTTATTTACATTAATAACTCAGGTTGCTCAACAATTCTTTAAGTGTTTCTCAGCCTTTGTGTTTCCTCTTTTGAGAATGCTTTGTATAGGTCTGTACTCCAGTTTTTTTTATTTTATATAACCAAGTCCATTTAAATGAAAACAAACATTTATAGACAATATTTGGGTATTTGGGCATCGTTCTTTCCAAACTACTTCCTGCTGGTAAGGGGCCCTGTCATGGGGGATTCGAAGAAGATTCAGAAATCCTGGCTGTAGTCTATAAGGCTGCTTTGTCCAGCTGTTTTGATGTACCCCAGTTTTTAATTGGGTTATTTGTTAACTTTTTGATGTCTAGTTTTTTCAGTTCTTAATTTTGGATACTTGTCCTTTATGGAAAGGATAGTTTGTAAAAATATTTTCTCATTCTATAGGCCTCCACTTTGTCCCAATGATGCTATCCTTTTTTTGTACAGGAGCTTTCCACTTCATGAGTTCCCATTTAAGCTACTTTGCTGAAAATTTTTATCAGCTGTAGTAGTTCCTATGTGGAATTTTTTGGAGGGTGTCACTTATATGTCCTATTATGTCATTTGCAAATAAAGATACATTGACTTCATTTTCAATTATCACCATGATCTCTTTTAGTTTTCTTAATTGCTTTAGCTAACACACCAAGTACTATATGGAATAATTATGGAGAGATCAACCTTGTCTTGTTCCTGGTTTTAGTGGAATTGCTTTGAGCTTCTCTCCATTTAAGTTGATATTGACTATGGGTTGTCTAAACTGCTTTTACTAATTTGAAGTGTGTCCCTTCTAGCCCCAGTGTCTCCAGGACTTTTATCATGAAGGAGTGTTGGATTCTGCACTTAATGAGATGATCATGTGGTTTTTCTCTTTCAGTTTATTTATATGATTGATTACATTTGTATGTATACTTGTTGAACCATTCCCACATGTCTGGGATTATTCCTTCTTGATCATGGTGATACTTTGTTTTGTTTTTTGTTGTTATTGTTTGTTTGTTTTTGGTTTTTTTGTCCTTACATTTGGTTTCAAAGTGTTTTATTTAGAAATTTTGCATCTGTGTTCATAAGTGGGAAATTGGTCTATAATTCATTTCTTTCTTGGGTATTTACATGTTTTGGGAGCAAGGCTACTTTGCCCTCATAAAAAAATTTAGCCAGTGTTCCTTATGTTTCTATTTTATGGAATTATTTGAGGAGTATTGGCATTAACTCTTCAAAAGTATAGTAGCATTCTGTACTAAAACCATCTGGCCCTGGATTTGTTTTGGTTTTGAATGTCATTTTTCTTTTATTCAGATTGTCATTTGAGTTTTCTCTTAATTACTGATTCTATTTTTCTAGAGGTTATAGATCTGCTTAAATTGTTTTTCTGATGATGTTGATTTAGCTTTGGTAAGTGGTATATGTCAAAAAATTTTCCATTTCTTTTTGATCTTCCAATTTTGAGGAGTACAGGATTTAAAGTATATCTTTATGGCTCCCTGGACTTCCTCAGTGTCCTTTGTTATGAACCACTTTTCTTCTTTGAATTTTGTTAAGTTGTTAATTCTTTGTCTTTTAGTTAATTTTGATAGGTTTTTTTTTTTTTTTTTAAATCAATCTTGCTGATTTTCTAAAAGAACCAACTCTCTGCTCTGTTTTTCATTGTCTTTTTCTTTCATCAACTCCTTTTGGGTATGATTTAAATTTTTTGTTGTTGTTCTAAAACAGTCAGGTGTGCTGTTAAGTTACTATGAGAGCTCTCCATCTTTTTGTTTGTTTGTTTTATGTAGGCTCTTAGTGCTATGAACTTCATGGAGCTGCCTTCATTGTGTCCCATAAGTTTGTGTGTATGTTGTGTATAGTTTTTCATTCACTTCTAGAGAGTCTTTAATTTATGTATTCATTCAGTAGTCAGTTGTTAAGTTTCCATGATTTTGTAAGTTTTCTGTTGTTACTGTTGTTGTCTATATCCAGCTTAAATCTATGTTGGTCAGATAGGATTCAGATTGTCACTTCAGTTTCCTTGTATTTCTGTAAACTTGCTTTCTGTCCATGCATTTGGGCAGTTTTAGAGAAAGTTGCATGAGGTGCTGAGAAGAAAGTATATTTCTTTGTGTTTTGGTGAAAGGTTCTATAGATATATATTGCGTCCTCTTGGATTGTAATATCAGTTCCAGCATTTCTATTTCTTTCTCTGTCTCTCTGTCTGCCTGTCTCTTTGCATATGTTTCCCCTTTTTTGATTTGCCAATCTGGAATTTTTTATTCCTTGAGTTTTCTCGGGTGTTATTAACCTCCTTAGGTTAGGGTTTTCCTTCTTTCTTTTGTAGGGCTGGTTTTTGTAACTAGATATTGCTTAAATTTGATTTTATTATGAAATGTCTTACTTTCTTCATCTATTGTGATTGGAAGTTTTGCTGGATATCTGTAGAACATCTGTCTGGCCCCTTCTAGCTTTTGGAGTCTCCCTTGAAAAGTCAGCTGTTATTCTGGTAGGTCTGTCTTTATATATTACTTGCCCTTTTCTCCTTGCATCTTTTAGTAGTCTTTTTATTTTGTTGTTCTCTGTGTGTGGTATTTTAATTAGTTTTCTTAGTGAATATTCTGTTGATGTGAAGAGATATCATGACCAAAGCAACTCTAACAAAGGAGAACATTTATTTAAGACTTGCTACAGTTTCAGAAGTTTAGGCCATTGTTATCTTGGTGAGGAGTATGTGAGCATGCAGGCAGACACAGTGCTAGAGAAGTAGCTAAAAGTTCTCCAAGTGGATCCAAAGACAGCAGGAAGAAAACACCATACCTTCTAACCTTTTCAAATAGTTTCAGTTCCTAGTAACTGAGTACTCAAATCTATGTACCTATGGTGGTCACTTTCATTCAAACCACCACAGTTATTATGTGCTGAGGGGAGTTTCTATTTTGAACCAGTTTAATTGGTGTTCTGTATGCTTCTTGTACCTTGTTCTTTAGGCGATAGAAATTTTCATCTATAATTTTGAAAATATTTTCTGTGCTTTTAACCCGAGTTTCTTCTTTATTTTTAGGTTTAGTCCTTTCACAATATCCTAAATTTTGTGGATATTTCATGCCAGGAGTTTTGTAGATTTAATATTTTCTTTGACCAAGGTATAAATTCTTCTATTGTATCTTTAATGCCTGAGATTCTCTCTTCTATCTCTTGTATTCTGTTGGTGAAGTTTGTCTCTGAGTTTCCTGTTTGAGTTCCCACATTTTTCATTTCCAGATTTCCTTCAGTTTGCATTTTATTTATTGATTCTATATACACAATTACAGGTCTGTCACTATTTTATTAATTTCCTTTTACTATTTTGTCTTTTGAATGATTTCTTTCTATTTTAATTTAAATTAGAAACAATCTTATTTTATATATCAATACCAGTTCCCTCTCCTTCCCATGCCCCCCCAACAATCCCCATCCCATCCTTCTTCTGCTCCATAGAAAGGGCGAGGTCTTCTATAGGAGGATCATCAAAGTCTGTCACATCTCTCAATGACTTCTTTAAGGGATTTATTTATTCCTCCTTAATGACTCCTATCATATCAATAAAGGATATTTTAAGGGCTTTGTCTTATGTTTCAGCTGTGTTGCAATACTCAAGACTGCTGTGGTAGTGTTGCTTGGCTCTAGTGGAGATGTATTGTACACTAGCAAAATTAGAAACCCACTTTTGGAAGAATGAAGTTAAGTCTATCATTCTTGACTTTAGATTTCCTATAATTCCTTTTCTGTTTGGCTTGGAATTTTGCAGTGAAGGCTTCTCATGGGGGAGATTTTTTTTTCTGGCCTCCTCTGGTAAGGCAGGCCTATACCTGTATTTCTTCTCTGTGGAGAGTCCATTATGAATTGGGCAAAGACCTTAGTTTCAGATCTGAAAACACTGAAACTGCTAGAGGAAAGCACAAGGAACAATGCTTCAAGGTACAGTGTAAGGCAAGGGCATTGTGAACAAAGTATCAACAGCACAGGAAATAGGCGAAGAATCAACACATGGGCTTTCAATAAATTAAAAAGTACTACACAGGACTTAAAAGAATAAACAGACCTACAGAATGGAAAAAAATCTGAAAATTAGACTACAGACAAGTGACTAATATCTAGATTATATAAAAATCATGAAAATTAAGCTCTCAACAACAAAACTGTCAATAAGTGGGACAATGAATTGAGTAGAAGGTTCACAGAAGAATAAATTCAACTAGATATTAAATATTTATAAAGATGTTCAACAACCTTGGACTTTATGCATATACTGATTAAATCTACTTTGAAATTCCTTCTCCAAACCAGAATGTATATCATTAAGAAAACAATAACTCAAAAAAATAAATATAAAAAAGAGAAAGAAAACAAATGACAAATGCTAGTGAGGACATAGGAGAAAGGAATACATATTTACTATGATGAACTGGCACAACCAGTATAGAAATGAGTGTGCACCTACTCTGCAGAAAAAAATAATGGTATCTTGAAATTCGCAGGCAAGTGGATGGCACTTGAAGAAACCATCCTGAATGAGGTAACCCAGTCACAAAAAGAGGAACACAGTATGTACTCACTCATATATGGATTTTAGACCTAGATCAAATGATCACCAGCCTATAATTCACATCACCAGAGGAACTAGGATACAAGTTGTATTCTAAGAGATTCATATAAAGTCCCTCACAGAACTGGGAAGGGACAAGTCCCCCAGACCTCAGGTATAGTGGGGGAGGACAGCTAATGGAGAGAGAAGTAGGAGAAAATGAGAGGGAGGAGAGGAAGGCATGTGTGACTAGGAGGATTGAGCCTGGTTAGGAATGGAAAATAGGAAAGAGAGAGAGAGACAGAGACAGAGAGAGAGAACATAAAAGAGGGAGCCAATATTGGTTTGAAGATAAAGTTGAACACAAAGAAAGGTCGAGGGAACTACAAGACTGCTCCCAACTAACAATCTCAGCTTCCGTGGAAAGGCTATCATAAATGCCCTTCCCGGAGAGTGAGATCAACAACTAACTTCTACATGGAGTCCTCAACTAATGCCTGTTGAAAACAGGAGCAAACACCCATACATAAACACTGAGTCAAAATAGAACCCAGAAGCAGATGGAGAGGACAAGACCATGCGGTAGAAGTACATAGAGACAGCTTACCTGAACAAGGAGGAGCTAAGGGCCACTAGACTGATAGCTGGGAAGCCAACAGAGGTCTGACTCGGACTCCCCTGAATATGGGTCTCAGCCAGAAGGTCTGAGCAGTTTAAGAGACGTCGGAAGGTGGAGCCAGGATGTATCCCTGGTGCACAAAAGGACTTTGCAAACATATCCCCCATGGAGGGATAACTGCCTTATTCTAGAGATAGGAGAGAAGCCCTAGTCCCTACTTCACAGGACCTGTCAGATCTACATGACCCCAACTGGATGGCATTCCCCTACATATTGTATTGTGGTGGGGGGTTGGGAGGGGAGGGTGTTTAGAGTGCATGGGAGAGGGTAGAGAGGGCAAAAGAGAGGGAAGGAGGGAGGGAGGGCTTGGGGGGGAGGGAGGGAGGGAGGGAGAGGGAACTGGGATCGACATGTAAAATAATAATAATAAAAAAAAAAAAAAAAAAAAAAAAAACGCTTTGACTCCAAAATTTAAGTTGAAGAACAAGTTACTGGGGAAAAGTATTTCTATTTTTGTTTCCACAGAAAATGAAAAGATGTGGATTCCTTCCAGACTAATGTGGTTTGATCACACCAGACCGCCTGAAACAGAGTACAAGCTGATCCTACATTCCAAACAGCTGGACAAAACAGCCCTACAGACTACAGCTAGGATATCTGAATCTTCTTCGAATCCCCCAAGACAGCGCCCCTTACCAGCAGGAAGTAGTTTGGAAAGAACGACGCCCAAATTCCCAAATATTGTGTATAAATGTTTGTTTTCATTTAATTGGACTTTGTTATATAAAATTAAATAAAAAAATACTCTATATGCAAAAAAAAAAAAAAAAGAAATGAGTGTGCACATTTCTCAAGACAAAACAAAGAAACAAAACTGAACTAAAGCTAGAGATTCCATATTATCCAGTTCTACCACTCCTGAACACCCATCCAAAGGACTTTGTTCTACTAGAGATACTTGTTTATTGTTGATATATATATCCCCAGAGTGTGAGGCAACCTGGGGCTATTGGTCCTGAGTTCTATAAGAGAGCAGACTGAGAAAGCCATGGAGAGCAAGCCAGTAAGCAGCATCCTTCCATGGCCTCTGTACCAGATCCTGCCCTGACTTTTTCACTGACAAACTATGTATGGGTATGGAAGTTTATTTCAAATAAATACTTTCCTACCCAGATTTCTTTTGTTTATTTGTTTTATCATAGCAATAGTAACTTAAACTAAGACAACAAATGAATGGAATGTTATATAATGATTGATGGACTTTATTCAGCCATAAAACAATTGAAATAATAAAATTTATAGGAAAATGAATGGAACTGCAAATATTATATCAAGTGAAGTAACGTTGGCTCAGAAAAACAAGTAACTCATGTTCTCTTTCATTTGTGGTCCTAGTTTCTAATTTTTGTATATATGTGTTTATATGGGAGTAATTGTGGGTATAGGTCATAAAGCAAGAATGAGGCCTGCAAGAGCAGATGAGAGTCTTTTCTGAGGAGGGTATGATAAAACAGAGTAATATGCAGGGAAGAAGCATATAAGTGGGGTGGTATGTTGGGAATTTGGGGGAAAGGAATTGCGGAGTGGGATCAAACAAAGTAAAGTATCAAAATGCTACAAGGAAACCTTTAACTCTGTATGTTAATTCACAGCAAAACAAGGGGTTCAAGAGATGGTTCAGTGGTTAAGAGCACTGGATGCTCTTTTAGAGGACCAGAGTTCAGTTCCCAGCACTCACATGGTGGTTACCAACCACCTATAACTCCAGTCTTAAGGTATCTGATGATATTTTCTGGGGCCACTGAATTCACATGGTATACAGGCATACATGCAAGCAAAAACACTCCTATGTTAATATAAAAACAAAGGAAAATTAAGGAAATCAAGAAGTATCATGAACTTGTGGTAGAAGCTGATACTGACAAGTTGAAAGTAAGCCTGCTATTATAGCATGTATCCATAATTCTAGCACTTAGGAAATTGAAGCAGGAGGATCACAAGTTAGAGGTTATCTGGAGTTTTATAACAAGTTGGAGGCTGTCCTGGTATACAGAATAAGAAAACCTTATATTTAAAGAAAAGCTATGCATTTTCCACATACTCTGAGGCAGGACGTTCAGAAGTTACAGGTCTGCCTACACTATGTAACAAGTTGAAGTCCCGCATGATCTACAGAATAAGACTACATCTTCCAAACAAAAGATAGCATTTCCCACATAGTAGCTGTGTGAATTAACCAATCTCCATGTATCTGAGTTTTTCATTTAGAAAATATTATTTTGGTTTTCTAAATTAATGCTTATATAGAATTGAAGAAACTATTAAAATTATATCATGTAAAATGATAAAGTTACATTTGTCATTGAGTTTGTAATGCAAATTTATAACCAATACAAATTCTCTTTCAAATAACTATATATTGCTTTATGGGTAAGACAAGCACTCTATACCAGAATATTTCTTGTTTTTCTTCCCCATAACTTATGATATTCCTATTATTGATCTCATTTCTTTAATCACAAAATACATTGTAATTCTTATCTTGAAAAGAAACAAACAACCCTGACACCTGTGAGTTCAATTAAGAGTCAGAAATGCAAAGAATTTTATTTTATTTTCTCTTACGCCACTAATTTCTGGCCCATGCATTTTTCCCTCTAAAGAAATTCTTTTTAATACTGCTAATGATATATTTACTTCATTGTTTCTGTTTTCCTGAGAAAGTTTTGAAGAACATTTTTGTAAATTTAAGATCTTTTGGATGGATTTTTTAAGATTTAATTTTTTTGCCATTGTCTTTTAAATGAATAGTCTTCTAGTTTATTATTATTATTATTATTATTATTATTATTATTATTACTGTAACAAAGATCTGCAATAAATTATGTTAGAAAGAAAAAGTTGGGACTTGTGTGAAGCTTTAGTTTGTGTTAGTCCATGATATGCTGGCTCTTACAACTTTGGGCCTATGGTGAACCAGGATACTGGGTGAGGAGCAGTGACAGAATACAAAAGTTGTCACCAAACCAGTGGGAAAGAAAGAAAAGAAAGGAGACAAAAGCCATTGGATTTCACAACACTTCATGTATGCCTAATGACTTAAAGTCTCCCACAATGCCTGCCTCTTAAGATTATACCACTTCTCAAGGGCATCAACTTGGGGAACAACTTTTAGTAGATGGACTTTGGGGGAATATTTTGGGTCTGAACCACAGTGTACAGGACAAGGGTTTATGAATTATAATCAAAATACTTTGCTTTTCAAATAATAAAATAGTTTTTAACCCTCAGGACTTCTTTAAAACTTATTTTGTTTGATTTTCTACAGTTGGAAATCTATCTAGGTTGAGAATTATTTTTTTTTTTTTGGAATTTGTTTTTATTGGTTTTTTGCTTAGCTTTTCTGGTCCTGTTTTTGTGTCTGTTTACTCTCAGCCATTGTAAATTTTTAAGAAGTGCTGCATGTTCTTACTTTGTCTCTCTATTATTCTCAATTTACATATTACAAATTTTATGATAGCCCCAGATATGGGATATTGTGTTCTTTTTATGTTTTTGGTTTTGAACATAGCCTTTATTGGCTGAGGCCTCTCTCTAGCTCCTGTTCTTTCCTTTACATCTTTTCCTTTCTTTACTTACTGTTTGAGAGGCTTATATAACATTTATTGAGGCTCACTGAGTCTACCTGGGTCCAGTCTGCTGAAGAAGCCATTAAAGTCATTCTTTTCCTTAGTGCTCTTCAATTTCTTCTTTCCTTTCTACTCTTTGGACTCTTTGTCCTACACACAGTGTTCATTTGTAGGCTCCATTAAGGCTAGAAGCAAACCCTAAGTTTGCTTACCCCAAAGGCTTTGCGCCATATGGTGTTGCTACTAAAGATTGCTTTCCCACTCCAATATGACTCTTGCAATTTAGCAGGTGTTGTAACATTTACTTGAAAGCCAGATAACACAGCTAGGAAATAGGAACTAATATTGAGAGACCTGTATGTAGGGTTCTGTCTTGTGTGTTTCTATCTGGAGGTTGGCTCTGATTATGTTTCCTGCAGCTATGGTGTTCAAGGCTAAACTTTTTGTTAGTAACCACATTTTTTTTCCACCTATATGTCTTCTTTCATGTTTCTGGACACCATCTAAATACGATTTGACTTTTGTAGTACTTTTAGTTGTATTTTGAAACTTAATTATACAGGGGTACTATGGGTAGGGTGGTATGTTAGAGAGGAGGATGATTTTGGAGTCCTAATGAGTAGGCCTCATTATTTTAGAGACTCTAACTTGGTTGTTTCCAGTCTGCCAGGTTGGTGAAAGTTGGATAAAATGCCAATGTATTAGCCTCTGTTAAAATGATGTCCTTGGACCCAGGAATTTTAAGGAAAACTATGAGTTCTTAGAGTGTTAAAATAACTGCTTTATCCATTCCACTGATAAAGACAGAAAGTATTTCTCAAACCTTTACATCAGGAAAATTCAAAGAAATTTGGGAGGTTTCTCTAAAACTGACGTAGGTTTAGGTCATCACTCAAATTAGTCTACATTTTACCTCTGGGAGTTTTTCAGTTCAAGTTTGAGACATTCCTGTTCACACAGGATTCTGTTTGAGGTGAACTTTGGTTCTCTAGATCTGCCAAAACATCCAGAAAATTTGTTCAACAGACATGGGGGGGGGCAGCAATCTGACCTCTGGCAGATCCAGGAAAGGACATCTCTCAGTGCTTGTTGCTTTAGAGTCAGTAGGGGATGATGGCCTCCAAACTCTTTATCAGGTGGACTACAAGCTGCAAATCAGAGATACACATTAAAATTATCATTTTATTTCTTCATACACACTACAAAAGTAATTATGACTTGCTATTTTAACAATTTGCTAGTCTTAAAACGTTCCCAAATTAGTTATAATGTCAAAAAGGAAAGAAAAATATTTTCATTTTATATGACTTGATTTGGAAAATAATTAGTTATACATTTTGTCTTCTAGCTATTAAAATGTATATTTTGTTATTAAAATAAAGAAGTCAGATACATGCACAAGTATTTGTTTGGAATTGCCCCAATTTTTACTATAGTGAAGGAATATCTTTATCGGAAAGGCAAAATTAAAATTAATGTTTGCATAAACTACGTCTTAAAGTAGAGCTCAGTCAACAGATGCTATTATTCATGATTGAACATTCTTTTACCATCAGTAAAAATTTTGTAACTCAAAATATTAGCTTATATTGTGACATGATTTTTCTTCCCACAATAGAGATAGGCAATAAAATTATTTCTTACATTTCCTATTTGTTGGTGAACTAATTTCAGCTCTCTATAACTTAGTGCTGTGTTTTCTGGTCCCTGAGTCATTATCCTACTTATGTACTCAACATAGAGATAAAAGACAAAAACACTTTGGAATCTCACTTGGCAAGAAGTAGCAGGCAAGATATTCTTTACCAAATCCATTCCTTTCATGAGGGATTGAAGGCTCTCTCTTTGCTCTGATTACACCCCATTGCTTCCCAATTAACAAATGTACCTTAAACCAGTCCACAGTGCGGAGGGTGTACTTCCTTTCAGGTGCCACACATGCTCAGTAGAGGATTATGAACTGATGGATAGCTCTACTGAGATTACACATCAGTTTCTTTTACAACAAGCGCCACTTCCCTGATAGATATCTGTCATGTCAAATATTTCACCTTGCCTCCTTTTCTTTATTGGAAAAACATAAAATTACTTCCTAAGAAACATATTTTGTTCCTTTCTAAAGTGATAATGTGAAAATGTGTCTTCCCTTTAAAATACATGTAAGAACTAACAAATAAATTGTCTTTTTATTTGGAGGCAGTCAGTTCTGTTTGAAGAATAGAGTAAGGAAACAGGCTGTGTGAATCCATTCTATTCATCTGGAGCAAAGTCTCCTGAGGCAAATGATCTAATGCCAGGGGAACATTTGAAGGCTTTACATGTGAATTCATCATAATTTAAGAGAGTTACAGGAGAAAATGGAGGAAATAAAAATCAATAAAGTGTTTGGTTGACATCTGAAAATGATATGATATATTCTCTCCATCCTCATAATAGTACACCTCATAAACTGTAACAATATGGCTCATCCCAAGGATAGATGCATCATTAAGGAATGTTTTAATTTTACGAGACAATGAATATTAATGGAGACTAATATTAATTTGCATACCAATACACATACATACTTATGTTGACACAAATAGATACTCATGTATATGTTACTATATATTAAGTGAAACCACCACATTTGCACATATATATGATGTTGAAACACACACACACACACACACACACACACACACACACACACATATATATATGTATATATATATATATATATATATATACATATATATATATATATATATATATATGTAATTAAATGGAGCTATTTCACAAGAGGTGATAATGTTCCCCCAGGATCTAAAAGCTATGTAACAAAACAACAGAAGATGGACTAAGTAGTTGAATTTATATATATTTGTTCATAAACTTACATACATTTACATACATGTAATAATAATGATTTAAAAAGAGGTTACTAACTTGAGGGTTGGAAATGGTAGAGTTAGAGGGAGGGTAGATGAGAGGGTCTGGAAAAAGAAAAGAGAGAGGGAAGGTTGTTATAATTTGATTTCAATTAAAAACATATTTAAAAAAAATTAAAGGTCCTATTAGTAGACAATGGAGTTCTTCTTTGAGCTGTTGGTCAGGGCATCCTAGAGACCCCTGAAACTATATAGGTTAATCGCTTTTGCCTTTGGTTGCCTTCCAGAACTTGAAGGTGAGACCCTAGTTCTTCAGTCACCATGTATTTTCACATAGACTTAAAAAAACTGGTGATGATCTGGGAGAGTTTTTGCAGAGGACTAGCTTCCATAGAGTTAAAGGATGCTATACAAACCCTACAGGCAGATTAGAAAGCCTGAGAGAAAAAGAGGCGTCCTCCCCAAAACTGGTTGTTCAATGCCAAACAATTGTCCAGTGAAAGCATACATTTGAGGAACATCATATTGACTGCGTAGTTTATGTGTGTGTGTATACATGTACAAATAGGTATATGCATGTCGTAACATGGAAGAGGAGGCCATGAATTTTAAGGAGAACAGAGAAAGATATATGAGAGGTCTGGGAGGGGAGGAAAAGGAAGGAAGAAATGTAATTATAATCTCCAAAGTAAAAAATATAAAAATAAACAACTGCTTCTTCATATAGAGACCAAGGTGATGTTTACTTTAAAAATAGTGTAATTTGCATAAAAAGTAAGACTTAAAGAATAAGCACAGATATTACATCATGTCAAGATATAAGCAAAACAATTTATATTAGTTACTTTGCACCTGTAGCCAACTTTGATGCATTTTCAAGTAGATAATTTATTTCCAAACATATGTACAAAAATATTTTTCATAACCTGTACAAATAAGAAAAAGGAAGTTAACATTAGTTGAATGTCGATAAAATCTCATTTAGCTCAAACGATTATCTGATTAGTGTCATTCTAACCCTGTTCACTGGAGGGTCATTCAGTCTCAGAAATGGGTTATTTGCACAGCTGGATTGCAAAGCTTTTACCTGTCAGTTGCAAGATTTTATTTCTGTTTTACTATATTAGAAATACTACACACAAGACATAATATGTTAGAGTATTTGTTTTACCTCTCCTTCACATAAGTAATTAAGAAGGAAAAACATGCTAAAAAGGTTTGGAAATAGTCTTTTCACTGTTTACAGCATACGGAGCAGCACAACATGTTCAATAAATTCTTTTAAATAGGCTGCTCCACAGCCACAGACATTTGTCACTTTATCAGACAATTACCCGACTGTCCAGCAAAAACACCTTCTTAAACATTCCAATATGTTGTTAAGAAAAAGATATGAAGTGTGATGTAAAGTATTAAAATACTTAAAAGCACGTCTGCACTTCTTTGGTGAGTGGACATGCCATTAATGAAGGTATATAAACTTCAGAAAATAAGAGCGAGTATGCAAGGAGAGATTTACTTCACGTGAAATCCTCTGCCCTCAAAGGGTTAAATGTTAACAAAGTTGAAAAGCAGGAATCAGGCTCCTATTAGTCTTGAACACTAATCTTGTTGACGGCTGAAGTGTTTCCTTATTTTATCCATATTTATAATATTGAACGAGGGTTATACGGTGGTGACTAATGACCAAACATCTGGACCTGGTGACCCTAAAAATCCTCAATAGCCATTGCTGTTCACAATTAAATACCACATGAACTAAAATGATATTTTGGCTTGACCAGTACAAATGAGTTGAAAAGACAAAAAAAAAAAAAAAAAAAAAAAAAAAAGCCTGTATTTGACATTACAGAAATT
Source organism: Phodopus roborovskii (assembly GCF_943737965.1). Lineage (NCBI taxonomy): Eukaryota > Metazoa > Chordata > Mammalia > Rodentia > Cricetidae > Phodopus > Phodopus roborovskii. Next base: position 63,978 of record NW_026125588.1, read on the forward strand.
ATAGCTTATAGATATTTCAAAATACAAAGTTGATTTAATTTTACATCTTACTTTGTTATCATTGTTTATCAAAATAAATAAATAAAATTAGAGAAATTTTATTTTTCTTTCAAAAGTTTTATCTCCCAGGGTTATGACTGAGCTGTGGAAATAAAATTATTATTTTAGGTTAAACAACCAAAAGCCTTATTTCTAATGTGGTTAATTCTGTGAAAGCAGATCACTAATGGGAGCAAAGGGTTCTTTACCAATACAAGTAAATTGGTTTCCTGTGGATCGTGACAGCAAGGAATAGGGAACGTCAAAAGCAAAAATCCTGTGGCCAGGCAGAAAGCAACACTGAGAAGATGACTTACACAGAAGTCCTGGTACTGGAGGAATCTGCAGGGCTTTAAAAAAAGCTAGTGTTGAACTTCAATCTCTTTTCCCTCATGGGGTGAAAAAGAATACTGCTGGGGAAAGATTGGTGTAGGTTTCTGTTTGAATAGGTTTCTGTTTGAAACCAGGGGGGTAAAGCCTTCATGATTTAATTTTGATGTTAAGTTCAAATATACTCAAACTTGCCTTTAAACTTCACTTAGTAAACATCAGGGATATAAATCTCCAACTGGTGTGAAATAACATATGCTTTCTATCTAATATGATTATGAAAACACAGACAGTCCTGTAGTCATTCCTAAAAGAAGATGCTCTGGGGCTGACAGCAAAAAATCTGTTATAATGAATTTTTATAATTACACAGAACTACCCAAACATACCTGGACAAAAATCTCCAAACATAACTAAGTCACATTAATGCTGGTGAAGGTGAAAGCTCTCCTAACAACCCTGAAAAGGAGGCCATGATTTTAATAACTTAAAATATAAGATCAACTTCTTGGGATTTCCTCTAAAAATATTGTCAAATACACAGGAAATGCAAACAAGAAATCAACAGTACACCAAGAATGAAATAATGAAACATGAATTAGAATACAAACAAGGAAATAAGATGAGCACAAATTCCTATCACCATAGAATTAGCATATTTGAGAACAAAAAGCAAGGTGGAAATAATATCTTTAAGGCATATAGAAGAAAAGTTTACTTGTGTTAACTTCATAATTGATGTTTTACTTATAGTAATTAATATGCATAAATAACAGAATGAATCATGAAAGTTTCATCAATCAGTTTTATAAAGTAACAATTGTCACTTCCCACAGATGCATCTGGTAACAGCAGAAACGAGATGTACACAAGTCTTTTTCAAAAAAAAAAAAAAAAAATCAAGTAGCCAAGAACTAAATGTATGTGGTACTTAATAATACTGATAAAAATGATTAATTATCAATATAATATTGATATAAAACAAATTTTAATATACACCAGACTAACACTTCTCAAATTACTTTAGCAGATTTCCAAATAATTGAACTTTTAGACAGCACATTTTAAACTGTGGAATAAAACTAATACACCATAATAAATTATGAAATCAATACTTACTATAGGACATGCATACATATGTATGTATGTGTTAATATGAACATACATATATATGCATCTACTCCTTCATTCATGTATATATCCTTTTATATTTAATTGTGATTTCATATACTCCCCAATTATAATTTTATGAGTTGCTCACAATTATTTTAGACCCTTATCTAAAACCAATGATGATCACTTCAGTTCATTATTTGAAAGAAACATTTGCAAAGTAGATATAAATATTCAAAAAGAATTCACCATACCTAAAAATTACACATGAAACACAGCTAAAAGTGACTGAGATAAAAATTTGTGGCTTTATACTTTCCTGTATTTGATACATAGTAAGTATGAAGAAGTTAAAACTTTAGCAGAATAGAGAATTACATACAGAATGAACCTAAAGAAAAGGAACTAAGGAATATAAGTAGAGAAATGACAAATCAAACAGCACTGATTAATATGAGAGTCAATGAGAAAAAACATTTAAAGTAAAAAAAAAAAATACAAATTACAGACAGAGGTAATTTAAATATTTTCATGTATTTATGTAAAAGTATAGGGATGTAGAAGATATAGAGGCTATCTTAAAGTAAAAGCTGGAATTATCAGTAAAAATAACAACAACAAATGATACACAGCAGCAAACATTGTATAAAACAGCTACAGAAGCAACTGGCCATTGAATTATACACTCCTCGGTGGGTCAGGCCTAAACAATCTCCCAGGAATCTCCCAATGCTGATACTAGTTCATGATCTCACACTATGGAAATAATAAATGTAATCAGAGTCATTCCATAATCTGTACAGCAATAGCTAGATTAAAAAAAAAAAAACTAAGGATGTTTTTGGATTGCCTTGTTTCCTACAATTTCTTATATTACCTAATTCTAGTATTGTAAAGTATTTCCTGAGGTTATCTATGCTTGATATGGGCTTGACAGTCTATCCATAATAACTTTTGAACTGCCTTGCATGATCCATACCATTTCTTCCCACTGCAAGCCAACTCCTATTTGTATATTGTCAGAAGACAAATAAATCCCAGATGAATATTATTTTTCTAGTGGCATTTATATGGCATTCTATGTGAACATGTGAAGCTGATAATTATGGGATCAAATTCAAAACTAAGTAAGCAAAGTTAGTAAATTTCAAATATTCATCTTTCTCTGTCTGGTGAGAGTACAGTCCCCAAAAAATCCTGGGTAATGTTTATGAACAACATATCCTGAAAAAAATATTTTGTTAATGGGAGAGACAATAAATAAGAGGACTCAAAACCAAAAAAATGTCTGATTATCAAAAGAAGTTGGTTTTCTTAAAAAACATGAAATCTTGAATTTGTAAGATGCTAAGTAATTATCTAAATTTTAAATATTTGGATTATGTAGATACTTCATATGTAGAACCATACTGTGCTATAACAATAAGCAGAGGTCGTTCATGGGAAGTAATTTTAAATTTCTGAAATATAGTTACCTTTTCTAATAAATGAGTTAAGCAGACACCATTTTGTTGATAAGCATCATATGGGAGAATAGAGGGCTAGCCATTGTGGGAAGTAAATCAATCATAGCTTTGAAAATAGAATCCACATGTTCAGAACTGCAGACCTGCTTAAGCCAGCAGCCAACACTCTCATCACACCGTTAGGTCTGTGCTGTCCAGGGAAGGATTGTTAATGGGGAGTCTGATTGGAACATGAAACTTGATCCTGGGGAAACAGACAGAACCACCATGACGGGCGCCATTTAAGATCACTTTAGGGTCTGAAGGATATCATTTGGTGTCAAGAAGTAAATAAAGAGCTTAATTATCCTGAACTGTTTGCTCAGTGCACCCAAACTGGGTAAGCTGGCCTCACCATTCTGAGAGACTATACCCTATTATGAGCAGTACAGTGAAATGCAGTCATTTGAAAATAACCAGGGAATTCCCTCATGAGTGATTTTTGTTTGTTGTAGATAAAAGACAACAAGTTTCTGATATACTTAGTTGGCTAGAGCATGAAATGCACCCTTTCCCCTCCTCCCCCAGTGTTGTAGTTATGTTTCTTCATCCATCCATCCATCCATTCATCCATCCATCCATCCATCCATCAATCCATCCATCCATCCAATTTATCTTAGTTAAGGTTTCTATCACTTGGATGAAACACCATGACCAAAAGCAAGATGGGGAGGAATGGGTTTATTTGGCTTGTATTTCCACATTATAGTACATTATTGAGGGAAGCCATGGCAGGAAACCACATGGGGGAACCTGGATGCAGGAGCTGATGCAGAGGCCATGGAGGGGTGCTGCTTACGGGCTTGCTTCACATGGCCTGTTCAGCCTGTATTTTATAGAACCCAGGACCACAAGCCTAGGGATGGCACCACTCACAATGGACTGGGCCCTCCCATTCAGTCTTGGGAGGCTGTCTACAGCACCAATTAATTAAGGCTTTTTAATTGTAGTTTCCTCCTCTCAAATGATTTTGGCTTGTGTTAAGTTGACTTAAAGTTATCCAGTACACCAACTATTTACTTTTAATCACACATGAAATTGAGAATGCATTTTGTCCCAAGTCCTGCCACAGAACACACGATGTAGTTTGTACATCACAATATAGTGGCAGAAAGACATGGTCTATTAATCTAGACTTTGCTGGTTGGAAATGACGTAGTCTCAACCCAAGTTATTTATTCAGAAACATTTTCACAAACAGAAATATGTTAATATATCCAAGGGATATAGAAATCACTTTAACTAGCCGGACATTGGTGGCGCATACCTTTAATTCCAGCACTTGGGAGGTTGACCTCTTGTGAGTTTGAGGGCAGCCTGGTCTACAGAGTGAGTTCTAGGACAGGCTCCAAAGCTGTCTCCCAAAACAAACCAAAACAAACAAAAAACAAAAAGAAAGAAAGAAAGAAATTAGATGTTATTTCAGGACATAAAGTAGTTTGTTTTGCTACTTTCACCCCAAATTAAATGTAATTGTGTTTGAAAATTCAAACCATAACTCCAGGGTTATCTTCCTTAACCATTTCATCATTTCATTTCTCCAGCATTTAGGACACCACTTCCTTGTGTCCTGATTAAGCTCATTTGTTTCTATGCCAGAGTTACACAAATAGATTACCTGAACATTTCCATGATTGATATTTTTATTTTCTGTTTATTTGTTTGGGGGACAAGTTCTTTCTATATAGTGCTGGATGCCCTGCAACTGGCTATGTAGACCAGGCTGGCACCAAACTCACAGATATCTGTCTGGTCTGCTTTCTGAGAGCCAAGATTAAGAGTATCCACCACCATGCTGGGCTGTGATGGATATTTTAAAGATCTCTAGAATTTATTTTTAAATTTATTTGTTTTTTCTGACTTTGGTCCCTAAGGTTCAGGTAGAATGAACTTTAGAACTAGTCTCTGAGATAAATTCAAGACCTTAATGAAAAACCCTTAGAAGATACCCCCCCCCAGATTAAGAATAGAGGCATCATCATGAAAAGCAAGGTATGTTATAATATCCCCAACTGATAAAATATTATTTAAAAGGTGGGTGAATTATTTGCTTACATGTGTGTTTGAATCATACTACTTCCTTGACATTGGTTGAGTTCTATTGATGCTTGTTACAAGATTAGTGAGAATTCAACAGGATATGAGGGGTAGTGATCTTGCTTTCATTGTTGGGCTAGTACCCAAAGACATGTGGCTAACAGAAATTGTCACCTCTTAGCTCCATTGTCAATATTGTGCAGAACATGAAGTCTTATGAGTTAAATGATATACACATTTTATATTTACTTAATTGTTTTTCAGACTTTCTTTTTTTTTTTTTTTTTAGACCAGGCTTGCCTCAAACTCAATATTTAACATAGGCTGACCTTGAACTCCTGATTCTCCTGACTTTATCTCCCAAGTGCTAGGATCACAGGTGCAGGTCAAGAGACTTTTGTGAAATGATCATTTTACATGGCAACAGATATTAATGTAGTCTAGAGATTACTGAATGGTGACAGATATTGATTTCCTTTTCCCACTGAGCTAATGTTTGATGTAATGAGACTCCTTTTCATAAAGTTTTGAAGTTGTTTTGTTTCTTTTTTTTTCTTTTTTTTGACACATTTCCATTTTTGTCACAATTCTTTCTCTCATGACTTCCTTAACATATTTATTTTTTCCAATTCCTGAGATTGTGACTTAGTCTTAATGGAAACATTCTTGCATTGATGGAGATGATTGATAATATTCTTTGTAGGTGGGTGGTTCTGTATTACTTTTTCTTGTTAGAAGAAAATTTTAATGCATATATAGGAATCAAGAAATGGCTCAGTGGGTAAAGGTACTGTCTACTAAGAATGATGGCCTAAGCTTAGTCTGAAGGACCAATATGATGTAAGCAGGAGCATGTACATCTCCACCTGCTAATCAAATACATTTAGTTTTTAAAAATAACAAAATAAAATGAATGCTTCATATATTTTCAACTGGTGAATATCACAAAGATAAATCAATCATGTTTGAAAATTGTCATCCTCTTACTAAGGTACTAAGGGCACTTCCAATAATTTGTCTTTTTTTTTTTTTTTTCTTTTTTGCACAGATGAAGAATACAGGAGAAAAATTAGGGAAGTGGGAAGATGAATTCTTTAATTTTGATTAAAATGTTTTTCTATATTATGAACTATAGCACATGTGCTTCTGTGTAAGTAATTTCCAGCCCCATCTTCCATGAAATGTATACTTTTCTGATAAGTATGTCATGTGTTACTTTAAAAATTCAGTGTTTAAGTTTTGTTAAAAGACTAGCCCGTGTATCTAGTCATGATGCAAGAATATGTAAGGAAAAGCAGGGGCCGAGAGGTTGTATAACTGTAATTAACACAATTCTTTGGAAGCTGAAGTATAAAAACACAAGACAATATTTCTAGAGGTTGAAGTACTGTTTTTTAAATTGACACCCTAATTTGTAATTTTTATTTTTAAAACTCAATTTGACTTTGGGCACATCATTTTACTTCACTGAAACTGCATTAAGATAAAGACAATATTGCTTGAAAATAAAAGTGTAGCAGTCAGCTTTTCAGAAGTGTTACAAAATACCTAAAAGACTCAACTTACAAGCTCACAGCTCCACAGATTTCAGTTCACAATCAACTGTTTTTGTGCTCTACATTTGTGCCCAGACAGTAAAGAGTACACAGTGAGACACCTTTCTCTTGCTATGGTGACAAGAATGTAGGAACAGAAAGGAAAGGAGTAAAGAGAGAAAGGAAACTGGCATGATCCAATGGTCTAACTTCCAAAAGTTTAAACCTCCTCCCAGTAACACCCCTAGCTGGCGAGCAAGTAAATACATGGATGATTCTGATGTACAAGTTCAAATTACTGCAAAAACACTTCTAAGCTACAGATATTGTGGGAAGAGTCCCATTAGTGCACATTCATGAAGGCTCAGGGAGTCTGACCTAAGGAATGAATTGTTTAGTCAGGTCCTTGTGTTATCCTTATTATGAGCGTGGACATATTAAATTGTTTCCAAGTAATATACACTAAATTATTTACCAGCCATTCAGGATGCGAACTGCTTCTGTTATCTTTTTTTGTTTATTGCAATATATATATATATTGCAATGAAATGAAGCCTTGTTTGCATCCCATGTCTAGATTTCATTGCCAAGGAAGTTATGTAAAATAGAAAAGGATGAGCTATAGAATAGTAAAAAGTAAAAACTGATGTTGACAATTTGTCTGGAGTGCTTTGAAAATAGAAAGCATTTTCCTCAGGACAAATCAGCTGGTACAACTAGATGATCTGAGCTACAAGTAACCCCACAGTGCACCCTGTTTATATAGCACAATAAATTCTCTCCAGTTTAGATTTTGTGATTATTACCCTACTTATGGTTTTGATTTCCGTGGCAATTCCCAAAAGACAAAAATCAGGTGGTGATGTGATACAATGTTTACAATATCCAGAGTGATTATAGCATTAGTTGTACAGATTGTCCTTTTGGCAGTGCCAATGTTATCATGAGCCAGATAGATGTATAGTGTACTATATTTGGTATGTTGATCAAATAATATTTCTATAGTATTCCTTCATGAAAATGTGATAATGCTAGCTGTAAGGGTCTTATCAAATGATGAAGAATCCCAGTAACTGGTAGAACCCTGAAAAGTTATTGGTGCTGTCTGTAATGACTCATGGTTATGGCCTCTGTTTACAAGTTGTCCTTTTAATTAGCATTAGTAATCAGCGAAAAACAGAGTGAACGGATCGGATTACTCATTCAGTCTCCGGTTTCCCTCACAAAATTTCAGAAAAGCTAGGCTTTGACTCAGCGCCTTTTGTGTTTGTGTGTGTGTGTGTGTGGGCGTGCGTGCGTGCATGCGTGTGTGTGTGTGTGTGTTGCCTCTGCATTGTCATCTTTGCAGTCTGTTAGTGGGAATTGTGTCGTTGTGTTGTTGTGTGTCACTGTCTCAGGCTTTGGTGATAGGGTGGGGCCTCAGATAGACATTGCCTTCTTGTGAAGGAAAGAGTAGCACTCTTTCACTTGCTGTTCCTCATCAATTAGAAACAGACACAAGACTATAAATAATACTTTAAAAATGTCCCCTCTGCATCCACAGCAATTGCTGTGTCATCGCAAGTGTTTGGGCCACCGCATGATCAGTAGAAACTAGTGGGGTAAGTTTATGTCTGGCACTGCCCACATGTCAGAATGTCTCAGCCTGAACTCAAGAAAGACAAAGGGCATTCTGAGTATAGTACTGCTTGTCTTTCAATTCACTGGGAAAAAATGAAATCAAACATCAAAAACCCTTTACTCAGGTGTTAGTTTGTACCACACATATTTTCCTCATGGCAAACCCAACCAGAAAGTACAAAAAAAAAAAAAAAAAAAATAAAATGGCATTGTAAAAATATTTTTTTTCATAAATGTGTGCTAAGTTCCCCAAAAATAACTTCAGTGTTTCTGATGTGACAACATACAGAGACACACTTCCCCCACTCTGCGCATTTGTCAGGGAGTCAGACTTCAATTTGTATCATTCCAGTTCTAGATGAAACTAGTTTTAAAAGTCTGAGAAGGCCCCTCTGCTGAGCATGAAGGTGCCACAGACTGCCAATAACCCCACAGCAGGGCAGCAACGAGGCATTCCAGCTGTCAGCCCACGATTTCTTTTCTCTAATGTTCAATTTAATATGTTTTGGGAAGTGTACCAAACAGACTGGCTTCACCCTGGAGCCTGCTCTCTTCTAAATGAGACCTGAGTGGAGGTTGTTACAAACCATCTGATCAGAATCTGAGGTGATTTCATTTTCCTCACTCTGCAGCCAAGTATGCGGTACCCTAGTCCCTGCTTTGCAGCCTGAGCTGTGAGTGGCAGAATCATTGAAAATCTAAAGTGAAATTAATTTAACTCTATGGCTTTTCATGTTTATGTGCATCTTAACCTGTGGTTTCCTACATCGTTGTGGTAAGAAGGAAAGGAAATGGTCATGGCTGTAGTAGAGGTAGTGAGAGTGGTGTGTGTGTGTGTGTGTGTGTGTGTGTGTGTGTGTGTATACATGTGTGTATGTGTATACTTCTGCACCTGTTTCCAGCCTCTGATTTTCATGTCAGTACCCTATGTCTTGGAGTGATTAAGACAGTTTCCATAGCTCATGTGCTAACTCTTTACAGGAACTACCCTCTCTGTCGCTTCTCACAACTCATTGTGGTAATCATGGCATCATTAGATAGAACCATAGGGAACTAAGTTTGGGAGGAAAACCAATATTTCAGTAGCAGCCTTACTCCAGTGTCCATACACTTGCTATACTATCCCAGAACATCATAAATGATGATTTTGTATTTGACACTGCACACAAGAAATTACATGTGCAAGAATATGAAATAGAGGAAGTTTAAGGCTTTTGACTTTGTTTTGACAGTGTTGATAGAGAATATATTAAGATATTTATAAATAATTTGTATAAAACATTGTATGAGAAAAATTGTAATACAAAGCTGTATCTTTGTTCTCTTCTGTATTAGACTAGAGAAAATAATGCTAACTCAAATGAATAAACATGAAATCATGTGTCTTATTAATTAAACATAAAATTATTACAGAAAGGTCATATTTTTGCAAAACAGGTGAAATTTATTAAAAAGAAATATGTAAGTATTGTTCAATTACTAAAATACTGTATTTGAAATTCTAATGCAATTTTTAATCCCATTATTACATTGAATTGACAGCCCTAAATATAAAACATTTCTGGTATTAAATTATTTTTATGCTATAATCTAAAAGGATTTTTTTGAAGTAGATACAATGTCCATTCATAATTTAGACTAACAGCATACCTTCTGCCTTTAATCGCAGATGTGTGCAGGCATACCCATCCTATTTTAATCCTTATTATTTTAAAGATCAACAGGAAATAAAGCTACATTTATTAACATATTCATGAGTTTCTTTTCAGTGTAAATTACCTGCTTTTATTTTTTTGTTTGTTTGTTTGTCTTCGTTTTGTCTTGTTGTACCCATCGGAGCTGGCACCTGGGAACATCCCTAGGTCTGTTCTGATGCCACTTTAATAATGTGATTTCAGTGCTACTTGCATATACAGGAGAGGGCAGTTAGGACAGAGAAAGTGCCTTCTGAAGGGAGAACAGCAAACTGGGTAATGATTGTTCTAGTAAATCATCTTCGAGACCTTCACAGTGTCTGCCCACTTGTATGAAATTCTAGATGCCAATTTTTGTTCAGTTTTTGTTTACTTTCAAAATACTACTTGCAGTTATGGAGGTAGCTCAACTCACAGATAGTTTGTTTAGCATGTGTAAGGCCGTGGGTGTACCCACCTACAGTCTTGGTATAGACATGAGGGCAGCAGCATTGAAGGTCATCCTTGGCTACATAATGAGTTAGAGGCCAGCGTGGCTGTGTGAGACATTACCTACTAAATAAAAAACTATAACTGTCTCTTTCAATATTCAATGAATGTTTAACCTTACAGAATCAGGAATTTCTTGACTCAAGAATAATATTTAGTTTGTAATGTGGTTTGATTTGCTAATATTACATCATCTACCACTGAGGACATCCCATATCCAAAATCATTTGTGAGTGTCAAATGAAAATGCCATAGAATTTTAAAGATTGTATCTAATAATAATAAGTATCATGTGCTCTAAGGCTATTGCCCAATGTAATGTTCACATGAGCTCAGTAATATAAATATCATTATGCTCAGTTTATAATGAGGCAGTGGGATTTCAGGAAAGGTACAAGCGTAAAAAGATCTTTAAAAAAGTGGATTCCCCTGTTACTGAGGCAGAGTTGAGATGCACAACTTAAGTTCTTTTCCATTGTGGTTCATCACTATCTCCCACACAAAACTATCAAGAAAATATGATACTAAAATTAAAACTCAAGAAAAGAAGAAAAGAGGAAGCATTAATGACTAATTCTAGTTTAGACTTCTAAATATGAATTAAAACCTGAACATAACAGTGGTAATAAGATCTTTCAGCTTTAAGTGCTAAATTTTTTACAGTGTATGCAATAACAGAAAAATGTAAAAGTACAATTAAAGCTTTTAGTGACATTATTTTTTATGTCGTTTATATAGAGACCTTTGACCTCCAGAGGGTCATATGCAGTGTGAGAGGCAGAAAACTAACACTTCTCAGGTTTTTTTTTTTTTGTGTGTGTGTGTGTTTAAATTTATTTTATTATTATCATTTCTGTGTACAGCCTGTATCTGTGCGTGTGTGTGTGTGTGTGTGTGTGTGTGTGTGTGTGTGTGTGTGTGTAAATATGCTGAGGCTCGTATACCACAAAATACAACATGCATGTGAGGATCAGAGGATGGCTGTGGGAGTCACTTCTCCCTTCACTCTTTGTGTGGGTTCCAGAGATTGAGCTCAGTTCATCAGGCTTGTGTGGCAAATGCTTTTACCAAGTGATTCATCTCACCATTTCCACCCATTTACTTTTTATTGTTCTATATCTCTGTGTCCAACTAGATTGTGATAATAATAAAAAAGACTGCCTTTTCCTCTTGGCCAATATTTCTTTTTCCTTTTCTTTTCTTTCTTTTTTTTTTTTTCTTGTTTCTTTCTTTTTTCTTTTTTCTTTTTTTCTGTTTTCTTTTTGGTTTTTCGAGATAGGATTTGTCTGTATTGCTTTGGAGGTTGTCCTGGAACTCACTTTGTAGACCAGGCTGGTCTCAAACACACAGAGACCCACTGCCTCTGCCTCCTGAGTGCTGGTATTAAAGGAGTGCACTACCAACACCTGGCTTAGCCAATATTTCTTAAATGTTTACTACTCATTGTTGCCCATGATAATTTTATGGGACCTAGTATATGTAGATATAAAACATAGGTATACAAAACACACATTTACTAGTAATTACCATAAAGAAATGTTCAACACAACTCTTTATATGCATATAATCTTACCATGTACTAGAGACTAATGTAGATGTGCATATTAATGAGGTAGATGTGCTCTGTTATTGTTATTAGTGAGTTAAATTGTGGCTGGAGATTAGGTAATTCAGGGACGCGAGTGTTTGCATGCATTCCAGAGTTCATTGATCGTTTCAATTTATAATCACCAGTGCTGAGAATGCCATTTCACACAAATATGTCATATAAAGTGCCAGAAGTATGTTTATGACTATTTAAGAAAATTTTAGAAGTTGTCAGGTGATGGTGCCATGGGAGGATCTCTGTGCATTTGACACCAGCCTGGTCTACAAGTTCTAGTGCCAGGACAGGCTCCAAACCTCCAAAGACACAGAGAAACACTATCTCAAAAATTAAAAAAAGAAAGAAAGAAAGAAAAAGAAATTCTTGGGAGTTCTGCTCTACTTTCATCCCCAAATTTCTTTAATGATTTTTTTTTAAAAAAAAGGAAAATTCAAGTAAGTGACTCAATCAACAAATTTTGAGATCTAGAGTCTAACACAATACAATCTGATTTGATATTTACATGCTAAGGAATAAGAGAGCAGGGACATAATAAGATTGTTTGGTTCCCATAATTAAACCATCATGGTTCTCTAAGAGCAGAAAACTCAATGTACAATAAAATCACTACCATACATAACATATGATAGTCTGTATTATGATTTGAGATATTCTGGGCAGTGATCACTAATGCTGCTGCATGGTGGGACAGTGTGAACAGTGCAAACTGTAATTGTGTGTTCAGATACAAAGATGCACAGATGTCATGTGATATAGCACAGCATTGACTGCCAGACAGATCTCTGATTCACTACTGAATTCACTACTGAATTTGGCTTAATTTTGGTCATTGATATGACTTAAATTATACATCCTTGTACAGAATGTGGGGTCATTGTGCACAGTTTAAGAAGCTAGGATGTAAACTAAAGGAAGTGCTTTTAATTCCTGATCTAAAGTTCATATAAAGCAAGATAAAGTAGACAGAACAGAAGTCAATAATTAAAGATTGTGGCATGAGAAATTAGAGTGGCACATCAAGGTATAGGGAACAACTTTAGAGCACTCCTTCAACTGGTTACATAAATCTGTGGTAAGGTGTTTGCCTAGTAGGTGTCATAGGGGACCCTATAGTCAGTCTCCAGTGGAGAAAAACAAACAAGCAAACAAACAAACAAACAAAAGCAAAAAACACAAACAAACAAGGACAACAAAATCAAATAAAGTACACCATGAGGATGTCTTTGATTTTTTTCCTTCCCTATAATTATTTTTCTTAACTTTCTTCTCTGATCCATCTGTCACTATTTTATATCCAATAACTTCTCCATTGCAGCAGAAGAATCAATGCATTCTATAGTGGCTAAAGCCTGACTGTGTAGGGGAAGAAAGCACAGTCTCCTCAGCCCCATCCCTTTTACATAACTCTAGTGTCTGTATACTTCGTCCTACCACTTCACTCTCCATAGGATGATAAACACATGAGATAACATTGAGCTGTATTGCTCAACGTTGTTTAGAAAACAGTAGGCTAAGACCTCTGCAATCCTCAGTCAGAAGTACCTGTAGCTGGCTAAATGCGGTTTCTAGTACTAAGTGCCAAGAGCAAATGTGACCATGTTCAGAACCTGTTGTATGTAGTTTGCATATTATATATGTATCTTTATAACCATAAGAGATAGTTTTATATACAAACATATGAAAGATTTTTTCACCTAGTGACTGGCCCTCTAACTGGTAATTTTTTACAAGTATAAAACATAATTTGCAAAAAAAAAATAACATGAACCAAGAGTTACTTAGGTGTTGTATTTTAATAAATGAAATGTCTAAATACAGTATAATACAGAATTTTATTTTCCTTATGCCAAAATTAAAATTAATTTAGGTCACCTGTTTTTTCAGTTTATTACACACACACACACACACACACACACACACACTGCACACACATTTGAAATTCTTCAATGGTTATCATATATGTACACACATATAATGGCTTGGACTTTCAAGGGTTCTCTTGAGACATATTCATAACTGTTTGCTGCGTGTTGCTGCTGAGCTGTCTATTACATCAAATTTATCCAGTCTTAACTGCACTATATCTCTCATAGATGCTATTATTCTTCTAGTCACATGGATGAGACTAGAAAAGTTTTAGTCATCTTTTACTTTCTTTGCTCTTTCATCTTCCAATTAGGACCTGTCTCCAAGGCTTCTTCTTTGCCCCTACTCATTCTCTCAGCTTTCTCAGTACCTCCGGCTTTCATCACCTTAGATGTAAATTACTAGAAGAGCCTTCATGCTCACTCCCTTGCCTCCACTCCATCATCCTCTATTCTGGCTTCAGATCAGGGGCCTGTCAGTTTCACAGCCACTGACTGTCCAAACACTTCTTTGGGGATGTCTGGGTTGTTCTCATGTTAAAAATGCTCTCGAAAGTAGCCCAGAATTTACTGTAAACCCAGAGGAGCCCATTGTCCACCCACTCTTGCACAGATCATTCTGTATCTGTTTCAAATTCTTGTCTTGAGTTCATCTCTATTCCTTTCTTTCTCTCATCCTTTTACTCATATTATATCCATCATTGGAAATGCAACTCAAAAGTAGTGTCTCCCATGTTGGCAGGTTGCATCTTTTCCATAATTCTCCATCTTAAGTCATGATTTTCTGATTTATCATTTGCCATTGCACTCACCTTTGCACCATTAAACAAACATTGCACAACATAAACAAATATCGCACATCTTAAACTAATATTCCACAACATGGTACAATGATATACAGACTTATATTAGCTTATTAAATTTTACTCTCTATTCAATATTTCCATCTCAGCATGGTCAAATTAAATTTCCTGACCATATTCATCCTGCAGTCAATGAGATCTCCATGGCTGTAGCTAACACGGAGCAGAGGAAGAGTGGTTGGTAACAACAGGGAAGTAAAGCAATTCCACAGTGACTGATTGTAAATATTTATTACAGAAGCAACATCAGCAGGAGAATGTGAACTGCTGTAGAGGGCACTAGTGTCTGAGAGACACCCTTCACTCTCCACCAAGGTGATACAACTGCCCCTTGTTCTAGTGAGACTCCAAATCCAGCAAACACAGGAATGACCATCACCATCTTAGTAACAAAGATTGAAATACCTGGTTGAGGACTCAAGTGGTTTCTTCTATTTCTCCTTTGATTCCATCAGCTCCTTGATACCCTCCCAAAATGCCAGTGCAAATTTCCCAAGGTGGCTTTTGTTTTCTGGAAGCTGAATACTAGGAATCACCATTGTCACTTAGGAGACATTTGACTCCTGGAAAATCACTGCTAGATCCACAGACTGTGAATTCTGCTATGTTCTTCATAAGATAATTTATTCTGTTTCTCCATTCACTTCTTGAATGTTTGCTGATAGACTCCTTTCATGACTGCAATGGGCAACTTCAACCTGGGATACCACACAACTCAAAAGCAACACCCCAGGGAGAGAGCACGCCCATTGGCAGTCCAGTGCCAACATCCAGCCCTGAAAACATACATACATACAAGTAAAATTATGTGGGTGCTCCAGTTTATATTTAGGAATATATATGGACATATAAAAACATGTATGCATGCAATAAAAATGAATGACAAAGGCCACGAAATTGAAGGAAATGGAAGAAGGATATATGAGAGGGTTTGGAAGGAATAAAAGGAAGAGAGGAGTGTTATAACTAAATTACAACCTCAGAAGTAAAACAAGGAGAAAAAAAATAAAGCCAAAAGAATTACCATCTCAAAAATCAATGGCAACCAGAAAAGCAACACCCTCGGCCCCCTCCTATCAGCATCTTTTTGGCACCGTTTCAATTTGTGAGGACATGGTTGTCTTTTACCACATGTTCCTTCTTTTATGCTGAAGTTTATAAATACAAAACCAGAACTTCTATACAAGAGAAATAATAAATTTTCACTTCTGCCTGTTAAGAACATGACTCCTTTTTAATTTACCCTGCGGTTGTCTGATGCTGACCCTAAAGAATTAACTATAGAAACATAAAGTAACTTTCAAAATTTGTTTCATCAGATTCCCTTTAAATTTGGTAATTGTATATAATTTAAATATGAAGCATCATTGTGAGATTATCATAAACATTTGTACAATTTTTCCCTCTGAAAGTTATTGTCATTGAGCCCTTTCTTTATATTTTACCTCTTCAGTGACACTCACTAATGATAAATGACCCACTGACTTGTGCTGGCTTCTAACATGAAAGTCACCAAACGCCTTTTCCCTGGAGAGTAATTATTCTATGGAACAATATCCCTTACCTGGTGCATTGAAGTCCCAAAGGTTGGCTGTTAAACTTGCAGTTGTAATTTGTGAAAAAGTCCAGAATGCCAAGGTTTGAACTGCTGGAGATTTTATGCAGTTTCATTTTACTAGAAACAAGTCATTTGTTTTCTGTCTTTGCTCACAAAAGTTTTGGGCAAGTGGCAGAAAAACCACAAGCTTGCCATAGCTGGGTTCTTACTTAAATCTGAAGACACTTAACTACAAGTCATGTATCTTCTGGTTTTTTTTTTTTTTTTTTTTTTTTTTTTAGTTTGTGAAGTTATACTGCTGATATAAATCAATAAGATATTGAAGTATGTGTATAGACTCAAATATTTCTATTTTGATATTTAAATGCAGTAAAAGAAGTAAAAAAATGTACCACACACTACAGAAATGCATTTTGAAACAGGAAAGACTTTCTGAGTTCAAATCCAGCCTGGTTCCAAGATAGCCAAAACTACATAGTGAAACCCTGTCATGAAAAATCAAAAGTAATAAAATAATAAAAATAATTAAAAATATATAATAATGTCTCCTATTACTATATTCCCCTTGACTGAAGATTATTTTGAATATTTAGGTCAGGATAAGTCATGTATAAAGCCAAACTCATTAGACATGTAAAATTTAAAGAAGTCATGAAATATTTAACATTGAAGAAATCTTCCCCCACTTTTCATATATATTTATAAAAGCAATGATGCTTGTTTAATGAATTTATAAGTAATAACATTACTTTTATCCCTACAACTGCTATGAAAGACAGAAATAACATTTATGTTATCATGGGAGATGGCATTCTGTATATGTTTCTCATACTGGTTAATGAATAAAGCACTGTTGGTCAATAGGAAGGGAAGATAGGAGGGACTAGGAGACAAGGAGGAAATAGGAAGTAGTAAGGAGGAGCCAAGATGGAGAATCTGGAGAGAATAGAACCGCCAGCTGCCTCTTGCTGGTAAGACCACGTGGAAATACATAGAAATGGGTTAATAATTAAGACAGAGCTAGCCTATAAGAAACAAGTAACTGGCCAACAGCATTATATCAAATACAGAGTCTCTGTGTGTTATTTGGGGCTGGTGGCGCAGTGCTTGAGAGAAAAAAACCGTACTCCTTACAATATTACACAAGAATTATATACTTTTTAGTAAGATAAACACATCAATACACTAAAGAGTAATGAAGGGTCTGCGAGCTTGCATTTAGTAATTCCCACAAGTTCTGTAGATATTATAGTCACAATATCTCAGACAGTCCATGTAGAACCAAGAACTGACTTTAGGTCTCATTGCCTTAGTTCTAGAAAGACATCCAGTTCTGTTTCTCAAAAATTAAAGGCAGAGCTTAACTCTCTGTATATGTAAGTATACATTTAAATGTACTTTGAAAATACATGTCTTTCTCTCTCCCTCTCTCAATACACACACACACACACACACACACACACACACACACACACACACACACACACATATGATGATACTTTAGCTTTAGTATCAAGTTCTAAGAAAAAAGCTAAATAACCAGGGCAGTGGATAAAGAATAATGCTGTTTTAGAGAAATTAAGTAATATTTTAAGAGACAGTTTAAAGTTGCTCTCTCTGAAGGTTCTGATAAACATACCTTTCTGATTCGCAATTGCTAGTCAAATTTTTCTAGTCTTGGAGTTTTACAAAACTGTAATAGTGACTGTCCCTATTTCTTCTGATTAGTTTTGGCTTGAATTCTATTTTGTCAGATGTTGTGACCAAAATCAGATTGCTTCTTAGGTACATTTGCTGAAAGATCTTTTCAATAGTAATTTTTTAATTTAAATTTGCAACAAGCTTGTTTTATATGTCAATCCCAGTTTCCTCACCCTCCCCTCCTCCCCTGTCCCCCTCCCAACCCTCATCCTAACACCCATCCCATCCCATCCCCTCATATGTGCTTATAAGTGAAAATGCTCTTGGAAGCTGGAGACATTGGATTCTTTTGATCTGGAGTAACCGATTCTTATGAACTGCCTGATAGGGGTGCTGAGATATGAACCCAGGTCCTCCAGAATAGCATCAAGAGCTATTAGAGGTTACTCTAAGCCATCTCTCCAAACCCAGAAGTTGAAATATTAAAAGCACAAGTCAATTTTAAAGGGCTGACCTTTTAAAGCACTTGGAAGGGAGAGGTAGGTCAGTCTCTGTGAATTCCTAGTTAGTGTGATCTGCATGGTGAATTCCAAAATAGCCAGAGCTACACTACAGAAAACCCCAACTCAAACAACAAGCAAAAAAAGACTCATTATTTAAAAAGAAAACAGACAGCTTAACCTATGGATTATTTCCACACTGCTCAATACAATATCTAAAAAACAGAGAAAGCTGTTACTTAACTTTCATATGTCCAAATCTAGTCAATATGACAAAATGATGTGATTGTTGAAGATAGGAGACTAAGAGAAACATGAATCTACCACAGCTTGAAAATAATCAATAAAAATTTTTAGTATTTTCATTTATGAAAGAATTTAAATTTAAGAATAGCTTTGAGTTTCCCTTTTCTACTTTTAGGGGGAAATTGCATAGTGTATAAGTAAATGTACTTAATTGTGACATATACATATGTAAATATTGGATACATTAATATTTGGTTGTGAAATTTGTGTATATATATATTATATATGTGTATGTCTCT
Organism: Phodopus roborovskii; assembly: GCF_943737965.1. Taxonomy (NCBI): domain Eukaryota; kingdom Metazoa; phylum Chordata; class Mammalia; order Rodentia; family Cricetidae; genus Phodopus; species Phodopus roborovskii. The sequence goes on from NW_026125588.1 coordinate 82,918, forward strand.
ATTTCACAAAAGTCTATAAAGGAACTTAAGTGTTCACTGATCTTCATGCTAGATAATTTTACATCAACTTGACTCAAATTAAAGTCATAGAAGAGGAGGAAATCTCAGTTAAAAATGTCTCCATAAGATAGGGTGCTGTGAAATAATCCCTCTGTACACTATGAAGATGTATTACTATTACTGGTTAATAAAAAGATGACAGGCCAGTAGAAAGTATAGGTGGGACAGGCAGACACTGAGGACTCTGGAAAGAAGGAGGGCATAGGAAGAGGAGTTGCCAGCCAGATGAAGAACAAGTTGAACATACAAAATGGGATAGAAGTAAAAGTCATGAGTCTTGGAGCATCACATAGATTAATATAAATGGGTTAAGTTTTAACAGCTAGTTAATAATAAGCCTGAGCTATCAACCAAGCATTTATCCCAAGTCAATTATTTGGGAATTGGCTGCCAGATTATTTGGGAACAGGTTGGAAATTTCTTCCAACAATAGGGGCTACCTAGGCCAGCCTATGGGGGCATTCCTAATTAGTGATCAATGGGGGAGGGCCAAGACCATTGTGGGCAATGCCATCCCTGGGCTGGTGGTGCTGAATTCAATAAGAAAGCAGGCTGAGCAAACCACGAGGAGCAAGCCAGAAAGCAGCACTTCTTCCTGGCTTCTGCAACAGTTCTTGCCCTGTTGAGTTTCTGTCCTGACTTCCTTTGATGATCTGGAAGCATAAACCAACTTGCTTTTGGTTATGGTATTCCATCATAGCAATAGAAATTCTAACTAAGACAAATTGATACTAGTATAATGGGGTTTTGTGATAAACCTGACCATGTGTTGGGAAGAATTGTGGAGAGACTTTGGAACTTTGAGCCAGAAAAACTGTTAGTGTTGAGAGATTCTTGAGGGTATTCTATGGGTGCTTAGAAAATAAGAATGTTCCTACCTATCCATGAGCATGAGGGATTGTTCCATCTTTTAATATCTTTTTCAACTTCTTTCTTCAAAGACTTAAAGTTATTGTCATGCAGGTCTTTAACTTGCTTTGTTAGAATTACATCTATATATTTTATATTATTTGAGACTACTGTAAAGGGTGTTGATTATCTGTTTTCTTTATCTTCCCATTTATCATCTATAAAATGGATGGCTACTGATTTTTATCAATTATTCTTGTATTCAGGCAATTGATTAAAGGTATTTATCAGATGTAAGGGTTCCATGGTATAATTTTTTGGTCACTTATGTATACTATCACATAATTTATAAATAATGACACTTTGACTTTTTCCTTTGCAATTTGTATCCTTTAACTTCTCTTAGTTGTCTTATTGTTCCAGATAGAGCTATTGAATAGGTATGGAGAGAGTGGACAACTTTGTCTTTCCAAAAGAAATCTACAGATTCAGTGCAATCCTCATTTAAAACCCAACACAAATTCTTTACAGACCTTGAAAGAACAATGCTCAACTTCACATACAAAAGCAAACAAACAAAAAACCCAGAATACCTAAAACAATCTTCTGTAATAAAAGAGTATAGAGAGGTATCACCATCCCTGATTTCAAGTTCTACTACAGAGCTATAGTGAAAAAAAAAACAAAACAAACAAACAAACAAACAAAAAAAAACCTTACAGTATTGGCATAAAAGCAGACAGGTGGATCAATGGAATTGAATCAAAGACCCATACATAAATCCATACAACTATGGACACCTGATTTTTGGCAAAGAAGTCAACATTATAAAATAGAAAAATAGAAAGTATCTTCAAAAAATGGTAATGGTCTAACTGGATGTGGTTATGTAGAAGAATGCAAATAGATCAATATCTATCTCCCAGCACAAACCTGAAGGTACTAGTGGATAAAAGACCTCAACATAAATCCAGATACACTAAACCTGATAGAACAGAAAGTGGGAAATAATCTGGGAACATGTTGGAACAGGAGACAATTCCCTGAACAGAACACCGATAGTATAGGTACTAAACTTGACAATTAATAACTGGGACCTCATTAAATTGAAGTTTCTAAAAGGCAAAAGCAACATTAATAGGACAAAATGACAGCATACAGAATGGAAAAATATCTTCACCAATAGTATATGCTACAGAGGATATGTAGACCAGATTGGTGTCTAGCCCAGTAATCAAAGAGGCTTCATCCAGAAATTGATGGAAACAGACGCAGATCCCCAGCCAAATATGAGGCAGGGTTCAGAGAATCCTACACAAGAGGGAGAGAAAGTACTGTAGGGAGCCAGAGGGGTCAAAGACACCACAAGAAAACTCACAGAATCGACTAACCTGGCCTCACAGGGGCTCACAGAGACTGAACCTGCATGGGACTGACCTAGGCATTCTGCATATATGTGAGAGTTATGTAACTTGGTCCTCTTGTGGGACTCCTAACACTGAGAGCAGGGACTGTTCCTGACTCCTTTTTGGCTTTTGAGACCCATCTCCTCACACTGGGTTGCCTTGCCCAGCCTTAATACATGGAGGTGCTTAGCCTTACTGCACCTTGATATGCCATGCTTTGTTGATACTCATGGGAGACCTGCCCTTTCCTAAACAGAAAGGGGAGGAGTGGATGGGGAGGCAGGAACAAAAGAGGAATGGGAGAGAGAGGGACTGGGAGGAGAGAAGGGAGGAGGGAAGGGAAACTTCAGCCAGGGTGTAAAATAAATAAATTTACTTTAAAAAAAAAAACTGTTGAGAGCAGTGAAAAAAATGGAGGCGTGGCTTGTGAAGTTTCAAAGGAAAGTTTAAAGACTCCATCAGGGCTATCTGCCTTTTTGAGAGAAGATTCTGTCTGTCATTCTGATCAGCTGGGGGTGAAGAGTCAGCCATGATTATTAAGAGGCTGCCACCACAGAAGTGATGTGAAATATTTCTCTTACTGGACACTTGTGCTGGTTAGCTGGAACTGAGAAATTAGCAGTGATTATGAAGTAACCACAGGGGCTTGAGAGATGGTTCAGCGGTTAAGACCACTGGTTGCTTTTCCAGAAGCCTGGGCTTACTTTCTATCACCCATGGCAACTCATAGTCTGTAACTCCAGTTCTGAGGTTTCTGACATCCTCACACAGATACTTATGTAGGCAGAACTTCAATGTTCATGAAATTAAGAGAAAGAAAGAAAGAAATGAAGGAAGGAAGGAAGGAAGAAAGAAAGAAAAGGAAAAAGCTGGGCAGTGGTGGTGTATTCCTTTAACCTTCAGCATTCTGGAAGCAGAAACAGATGCATACCTATGAGTTTGAGACCAGTTTGGTCCTCAAAGCAAGTTCCAGGACAGCCAGAACTCTTACACAGAGAAACCCTGTCTTGAAAAACAAACAAACAAAAGAAAAAAGGGAAAAGAAGCCACAATCATTGAGGTGAACCCAGGGAAATATTTCCTCAGGGTGAGTACACTGAAACACTATTCCATAATCAGCTGAGGTTGTTCCTGGTGCTGGCAGCTGAACTTGGTAGTGTTAAGAGTCAACCAGGTGGTACTGGTTTTGAAGGCATGAAGTAGTCATGGAGAGCAGCTGAGGCTTGGCCCTGTGTGTCCCTGAGGAGAACCCAGGAGGAGCAGCTATCAGTGAAAATGCAGCCCAGTTTCAGCAAGGGACCCCAGCGTTTTGGAGATGCCAGTGGCATTGGGTGGCCACCAAGAACAGCAGCATCAGTGGGGTGGCAACTGCCAAAGCCTAGAAGACAAGCTGTGTGTGCTGCAGAGGGCAGACCTAGAGGCATGCTCCGAGCCCCTTGAAGGAGCCCAGAAGGTTGTGAGTGAATCACAGATAAGTGGACAGTGAGTTACTTATACTGCTGGCATGGTTTTGCTTTGTTCAGAATGTGAGTGTACCCTGATTCTGCTCTCTTGAAGTAAGGATGTATTTGACTCATTTTTGATTTTACAGGAGCCTACAGTTGAGAGACTAAATTTTAAAAGAAGTTTTATGTTTAAAAAGAGACTTTGAATTTTTCAAAAGACTGAATTGTAAAGTGTTTGAATTTTTAAGGACTGTGATACTTAAGTTTGTAAAATGTTTTATATTGTGGTATTGAAAGTAATGCGTCATCTTGGAAATGAACAAAGTAAAGGTTGTGGCTTTACAGTGATTTGTTTGTCAAGCTGACAGGCGGTCACTTGTGCTTGGATAGTTCTATGTAAACTTGACAAAAGCTAAAGTCATTTAAGAGAAGGAAAACCCAGTTAAGAATGCCTCCATAAGATCTGGCAGTGGGCAAGTCTATAGGGCATTTTCTTGATTAGTGTTTGATGGCCCAGCCCACTGTGGGTGGGGCCATCCCTGGGCTGGTGGTCCTGGATTCTATAAGAATTGAGCAAACCATGATGAGAGAACTAGTAAGCAGTTCTCCTCCATGGCCTCTTCATCAGCTCCTACCTCCCAGTTCATGCCCAGTTGAATTCCTCTTCTGGCTTCTTTTATGATGAATCGTGATCTGGAAGTATAAGCCAAATAAACAAGTCCTTCTGTACCAGACTTTTCTTTTGGGCCTGGCTTCTTGCCTCAGGCATCTTCCCCATTCTCTCCTCTCTTTTCTTTCCTCTTGAGCCTAGATTTTTCCTCCTACTTATTCTCTCTCTCCACACCAGCCTTACCTATCCTTTCTCCTGCCTAATATTGGCCATTCAGCTCTTTATTAGATCGGATCAGGTGCCTTAGGCAGGCAAGATGAAACAAGTGCAACACATCATTACATAATTAAACAAATGCAGCATAGACAAAAGTAACACCCCTTTACACAGTTAAAGTAGTATTCTGAAGCATAAACAAATGAAATGCACCTTTGCCCAGTTAAAATAATATTCCACAACATCTCTCCAACTTGCTTTTGGTCATAGTGTTTCATCATAGTATAGAATATTAAGACATCAAAGTATAGTAAAACTAGAAAATTCAAGCCACTCCAGTGTTTTCATTTTACATGTATCTTTTAAATTAATGACTTTAACTTTAGAAATTTGTACTGGGTGATAAAATTGGGAAATCTGCCTTGTCTTTTAAATGCTATGATATGTATACTAGCTTATTATTTTGCTATGACTTTAAGTATCTCTGTCACAGTGATTGAGGTGCTGAAACAACGTTTGAATACTTCTGAGGCAGGCATGAACAAGGAATATTTCAGCAACTCAAGACTCTCCTTGGCTTAAAAAACACACATCCCCGTTTTCTAGCAATGTGTCTACCCAGCAACCTGTGGTAACCTAGAACCCCACTCCCAACAATGGAACAAGTTTTTCCTATCAAAAACTCCTCTTTCAGCTGGGTGGTACTTGGTAGGTAGAGTTAGGCAGATCTCCAAGTTTGAGACCAGCCTGGTTTAAAAACCGAGTTCCAGGACAGCCAGGTTTACACAGAGAAACACTCCTGCCCCCCCCCCCCCCAAATAGTAAAAACAAAACCTACTCTTTCTTTTTTTTCTTTCTTTTTTTTCAGGAAAATTGTACTTTATTATTATTACCTAAACAATACAGTATAGCAGCTATTGACACCATGTTAGGTGTTATAAGCAATCTAGATGTGACTGACAACATATGCAAGGCCAGGCATAGATTCTATGCAAATACTATGACATTTTATAGGAAGGTCTTGAGCATGTCTAGATTTTTGTATTTGGAGGGAAGTCCTAAAGCTAGTCTCCTGAGGAAACAGGGAGACTGTGAACAAGATGTAAGTGGAACCTTTGCATGTGCAATAGCTAAAAACCTACCCTTTCTTTGACAGTTAATGTCTTTGTTAGGTCAAGTATGGAAGACAGTGCCTAGACTGCTTTTTAATGTATATGCAATAAGGCAAACTATGTCTTTGAGTGAACTTTAGGAAAACTCCCTATTTGCCAACTTATGCCTATTCACAATTGTGCATACATAGAATTAAAGTCAGATGCATCATGGGAATAAGCAAGCCTGTCAATCAAAACTGAGTACTACCTATATTATGCCCTTTGGTAACCAATCTGTTCCTTCTCTTGAACTCCATAAAAGGAAACCCCAATCAATAATTAGAGCCCTTGAATAATCTTTTACTTATGTTGCCTGCTGTCATTCTTAACAGTGTATCCAACCTGTAAGATTACTGTTATGAATAAAGTTACCTTGGTACAATTACACAATTGCAATCTTTGTGCACTTTTTTCCTTTCTTTTCTTTCCTTTCTTCCTTTCTTTCATTTTGATTTACTGAGCCAGTGTTTCACTGAATAGTCCCTGCGGTTCTGGAACTTCCCTGTTAAAGCAGGCATGCCTCAGATTTCCCAGCCTCTGACTCCTAGGCGCTGGTATTAAAGACCTGCACCACAAAACCCAGTTTTATTTCATTCTTTTTTTCATTTAAAAGTTACAATACTTATTTCTTGCACATATTTGACTGTTCATATGCCATAACACATATATGGAGATCAGAGAACAACTTTTGGTAGTTGTTTTGTTCTTCCACTGTGTGTCTTGGAGATTATAGCCAGGTCCTGATGTGGGATAATGCTCTTGTACACAGTAAAGATTTGTTACTGGTTGGTTTAATAAAACACTCATTTGCCAATAGCCAGGCAGGAAGTAGAAGTGGGGCTAGCAGACTAGGAGAATGCTGAGAAGAGGAAAGACAGAGATGCAGTCACAAGCCAGACATAGAGTAATCAAGATGAGAAAGAGAAAAGGTACCAAGCCACATGGCTAAACATAGATGAGAATTATGAGTTAATTTAAGCTGAAATGGTTTGTTAGTAATAAACCTGAGCAACAAACCAAACAGAGTATAATTAATATAAACCTCTGTAAGTTTATTTGGAACTGAATGGCTGAAAGACCAGGCAGAAGAGAAACTTCAATCTACAAGGTTATCAGGCTTTGCTACGTTTCTGCCATTACTTGCTCAGTCTTCTCTTCTGCCATCATCATTCTTTAGTTAGACACTGAGGCCCTGAAGACACCTTGTTCAGACTGGCCATTAGCAACTGTTTCAGTTCCCTTTGAGTAAGGAATTTCTGAGCACTAGAACATGTGCATAGATGAAATATCTTCAAATTTAAATATTAATGCTTTTATAACATAATTTATAAAAGTGAAACAATTATCAAAATGAGATTTGAATTTTTGGTAGTTGTTGTTGTACTGGGAAGCAAATCTAAGGCCTTGGGCACACAAGGTATGTACTATGTCCCTGAGCTCTACCCCTCAGCCATCTGGGTTTTTTATTTTTTATGTTTTTTGTTTGTTTGTTTGTTTGTTTGTTTTGTTCTATTTCATTTTTAGACAAAGTCTCCCTAGCTTTCTCAGATGGACTTAACTAACTTGGTAGTCCAAGAAGGCTTTGGGCATGCACTCCACCTGCCTCTGCTTCCTGAAGGGCTGGGATTATAGACCTGAACCAACAGGACTGACACTAGAACTTGGTTTAAACAATTTTCTTTTTCATCTTCAGTCTTCCTACACATCTCTAATCCACTTAACAGCATCTACTCTGTCACTGAAAATATGCAGAAATATTCTATCCACATGTGCATTTGGGCACACATGGGAACCAACATTCCCTCACAACCATGATAACGCCTCAAGTAATTAACTTAGAATTAGTATTCCTATCTTAGAATTCTCTTTATCAGAACAAATCCATTATGAAGTAGCTTTCCCTTAGTTTTTCAAGGGCATTCTCCCTCTAATTAATTTCAGCAATTTATATTGCTTAATCCCCATAAAACAGTCTTTGCTTGGGCCCTTGTTGATAAAAATAATAGTCTTATCATAGAAAATGAATTTTCTGAAAAGCATTATATAACTGCAGTCTCCTATATTTGGGGAAGGTAAAGAAAGACTTGTACTTTAGAGTAACCTGAACTTGAAAGGTGAGTTTTCAGCATCACACTAAAGTAGAAATTTGGTATAAGGAGAAATTGTTCCAAGTGCAAGCTTAAGTCCCCACAGGGATGAAAGAATTCTTGCCTCTGAATTTTCTGTAAAAAGTCAGACCTGTATACATAAATAAGTGTTTTTAATCGCCTATGTCTAACTGTTTGGATAGATATGTAGAAAAGAGGCAATTGCCAAATCAGATAACGCTTAAACAATGACATGGGGGAAAAAGGTCAAGAGTCAACTTGGAAACACAAATGGCCTCACAGTATGCAGAACCTTGTGAAACATAACCTGAGGCTCCTATTAAAGGTTTTAAGAACATTAAAACTCAGAATCTTCTGAACACAGAGCCTAGGAAGCTGCACAGTCTACACACGTGTGAAGAACCCTTGCTTGAAACATAGAAGAACATTTGAACAACTGCACTGAATATTCTCAGAAGTTGTAAAATAAGTATATTCTCCAAATAAAGACAAAATAACTAGAACAATTAGGAAAGATGAAGAAACCTAGAAAGATCAAATATGTTTTAGTTCTTTCCAAATTTTTCCCTCTAAATTTGGCCTTTGTAAAGTAAAAATGGTAAATGTGTACTTGGGATATAATTTCAGCATTTGTAAGCATGTGTGTGAACAGTGAAGAGTCCCCATAAAGAATAATTGCTACCTTTATGTCTGTAAGTGAAATAAACGTGTAGCTCAGTTTTATTTTTATATACTATTTAATTCCCTTCATTGGTAAGAATCTCAGCATATGCCACAATCATATCAGTACAAAAATATGTGCATACTATAGCAACTGTAAACCCCTCAAATATTTAGTGATGGTGCTATAAATTGATCTGTTATATACAATGCAGGTATTTTCAAGAATTAAACTGAGAAGTCAGTAAATTAGTTTGTATATTAAAGAGAAATTGAACAAAATTTTGTTACTCCAGGAAATCAGGTTACAGCACTGAATATAAATGCTATGATGCCCATTAGAAACAATTTATTATGTTAGGCAGAGATCCTTATGCTCCTGTAGGCTAGAAGAGACAGAGAGAGTCAGAGGCTGGCAGAGATAAAGAAACCAGAAGCTGTTGATATCTGTTATTGTCTGGCACAGCAGCCAGAGTCTGAGTTGATATCCGTGGTTTCAGTAACTACTAAAGGCTGTCCGATGTCTGATCAGCCATCTTGACCATGTTGCTGTCCAAGTGCATGTTGTCACTGGGGCCATACTAATATGGGGAACCTGTGCTGCTACCAGAGCCATGCTGATATCTGGGCCCAAGCTGCTGCCAAGGGCCATGTCTTTGTCTATGGTTCCATTGAAGCTGTGTTCTGTCTTGATGTCCAGGACCCATGTTACCACAAGGGGACATAGGAACAATGTGTTTTTGAAATATAAGGGTCATGCTGACCTGGCGCTGTCCTTCATTAGCTCCCTGGATAGCTGGCCCTACCCTTGATAAACACTAAAGCAAGAGAGCTGTTCCCTCCCCTTCATGGAGAACCTCCCTCCCCTGCATTCAGGTGAGATAGCTCCACCCCTCACCATAGGCATTGGAGAGCTGGCCCTGATGGTATGGGCCTAGGAGAGCTGGCTCCACCCTTCACCTGAGTGGGGTGTTTCTAGTGACCCAGTCTGATTATCTCAGCTACCATCTAGACTCACTTGAGCCTTGGGTTAGCCTACCCTAACATCTACCCCAACTATGACCTGCTGGGGTGTGGAAGGGACTGGTCCTGCAGAACAAACAATACCTATAGGATCCCCCATGAGCAGGGCAACAGCAGGATATCTGAGAGGACTTTCAGTGAGGGTCCAGTTATAACGTTATGCCAGAGGCCAGAAGTCTTGAATCAGAGCAAAGGATTGTTGCAATGAATATTTTCTAGTAAAGCTGATTGGACAAAAGCGTACACTGCATGATATACCACAGTTCCCAGTGCCAATAGGACAAATGAAGAGGTGTTAGAGAGAAGGGAAAAGATGGAGGAGTGAAGTGGACTTTCTGTTTGTTTTATTTTTAATTAATTTTGGGGGGATGGGATGCTACAGGGGTGAGGAGTGATATGGAGGAGCTGGGAGGTGAGCAGGATAAAGTAAATGATGTGGAATTCCCACAGAATCAATAAAGTCTTATATTAACCTGGCTCATATGCACTCACAGAGACAGAACTGACAACCAGAGAGCCTATATGGGACCACTCTAGGCCCTCTGCATACAGGTGACAGTTGTCTTGTGTAGCTTAGTCTACTTGTGGGACTCCTAACAGAGAAGCAGGAGCTGTCCCTAATGTTTTGGCTGACACTTGGGACCCTATTCCTTATAACGGGATCTCCTTGCCCAACCTTAAAACAAGGGGAGGGTGCTTAGTCTAACAGCAACTTGATGCCATGCTTTGTTTATACCCATGGGAGGCTTCCCTTATCCAAAAGAGACAGGGAATGGGAATGGCTTGAAGGGTGGCAGAGAGGAGCTGTGGGGAAGAAATAGGAGGAAAGTAGGGAGGGAAAAATGGGTTCTGTATATAAAACAAACTAACAAGATAAAAAGCAAAACAAGAAATATTACACACACACACACACACACACACACACACACACACACACACACACACATATATATATATATATACATATATATATATGTATATTCTCACCAAGGTCTAATTGGTCTTAATAATAAAAGCCTAAAGTCAGATATTAAGGGGTGAAAGCTGAATGATCAGAGAAGCAGAGCAGTCAGCCATTAGAGCATTCACCTCTACGAAATCCTCAGACTGAAAAGAGAGCAAGCTCCTGTTTCCTCCTACCTACATTCCTCTCTGCCTGGCCTTATCACTTCCTGTCTGTCTGTATACACCTTCAGACCTCTATGGTTAGCTAGTCTAGCTCTGACCTTGGATCTTCAGGCAAGCTTCATCTGTTAGAGTATAAACAAGATATCAACACACACACACACAAGTGAAGTTGATCTCTGGCTCTCACACACACATGCACACATGTCTACCCACCACATACTTACACACACCACACACACACACACACACACACACACAAACACTAAAAATTACTAAGTTTCCTGGCATTTTCCTGTCTCCTAGTCATACTGGGTCTCTGTAGTTCCACTGTTTTTATGTATACACACATGACCTAAAATTACCAAAAGAAAACAAACTCATTTTACACAGTCTACCATGTGTAAAGCTAGATTTATTTAAATTTATTTATAGATACATAAATCATGCATTTGCACCTGCATGAACGAAATGCTGCATTTGGGAAGGGATTTCTTCTTGCCAAGTTAGTGTTTAATAGAGCCAAACCAAGCGAATGTGATGCTTTGTATCTTCTTTGTCTCTTGAAGGAGTTTCTCTTTATCCAATCATACTAATAACATTATCTATCATCTGTCAAATCCCTTTGGCATGACAGGCATTTGAAAGACATTATTTGTCTACTTCGACTCAGCACAATTCTGTGAAATCCTTGTTGTTTCCATGGTTTTGAGGTAAGAGTAGTATGGTTCAGAAACCTGAAACAAATCACATCAATGTTCTTTCTGGTTTCAGGGCCGCTGTATCAAGTCTTCTAGGAAACTTCTCTTCAGACTCTGAAGAGAAAACCGTGACATAACTCTGAGTATTCTTCTTACAGAGCTTTCTCAAACCAAAGCAGCCCAGATCTACTGAGGACATTAAATTCCATTGTATACATAAAGGGTGCTGGATACTGTTTTCATTCATATTTATTTCCTGACTTCTGATAGTTCTCAAGATCCACTCTCCTGTAGTGATATTTTCTCATTCTTTTGCCAAAGTTTATGATGAAAAAACAAGAAACAAACCTGTGCTAGAGAATCTTAACTTTAATACTTTCAGTATTTAACATTTACATGGAAGAAGTAAGAATGATAAAGATAGATGATATTGCTTTCTTTAAGAACCAAGGGAAAAAAAAAAACAGGATAAAAACAGGATTGGATGGCATTAAGAAAAGCCCGGACACGAGAGAATGAGAGTGCTATATCACAGAAGTGCTGAAGAGAATGGACTTCACAGTATGTTTCCCCTTTAAGGACTGTTGCACAATAATCTTTGTTATAAATAGATTCTGTCATGAAATACAAATTAATTCTATAGGTCAGGTTCAATTGTAATTCAATTTTTTTATTTTGTAGTTTAGCTCTAAAATTCTATAGCATTCTCATGAGAGTGAATGTCACACTGATTTCTGTTGATCCTGTCCCATTTGAATAGGCAGCTCTTTAACTCATAGGCTCTCAAAACAAATTGTTCCTACTCTACCTCGTTTATGGACTTGGTTCAAGTTGTCACATAGAATCATAAATATTAAAAAAATAGAACAGCAGGAATTATTTATTTAAATGGCAGAGGATTGTTAAATGCCACATGTGTCAGCATGAGCATATTACTTGCTCAGGCTGGGAATGTTGCTCAGTTTAAGTACACTTACTTGTGTAATGTGTGTGGGGCCCTAGGTTCAGTCCCCGGTACTGCAACAGAACAGCAGTGACATCAAGTCAATCAACACACACATAGAAAAGCTCTCAACGATAACAAAGAACCTCTGCTTCATTTATTTAGAACAATTCTTCTCTTTGCCAAAAGTATTTAAAAATGATACCTTTTGTTACATGAGGAAATGGCCACATCTTACATTGCTATTATTTTAACTTATAGTTAAGTATGCTCAGGTTTTATTTTATCACTTATACAAATACATGAAGAATAGTTCATGAGAAACACCACGGTATTGTTTAAAAAAAAAGTTCTGGACTTGAGTCAGACAGGCAGATCTTTCTACTTCACATTGAGCAGTGACCAGTTCTGCACTCAAAACATATCACTCACAACAGCGCTTTGGACTTAGTTATTAACCCACGAAGAGTTCCTTTGGTTAAACTATGCCTGATCACCTTTCATCTAGGACTCTAGCTTATCTCTGCCTTTTTCTTTCTCTTCCAAGGAAGTTGCAATAATGAAGAATGAGAACGGAAGACTTGAGAATGTAAAGTTTTATTTCTTTTTAATATGGGCCTTCAGAAAAAAAATGTCACTTGAATTTGTTTCTTTATGTCTATCTGTGAAGTTTAAGCATTAGATAATTTCACTGTGTGTTCTTTGGTAGACTGGTAACTATTAACTTAATGTGACATTTCTTTCTATTTTTCTTTCCAGAGAAAAGAATCAAACTTAAAAGTAAGCACTGGAAGGCTTATTATTTCCTTCCCTGTAACTGCATAAAATGGCTTACAAATGAGATTAGTAAGAATTTGAGAGAGAAATTTACAGGTTAACCTTCTTGATATTAGTTAATTATAACCTTCTGTTAGTGTGTAGTAACCTTATTTCCAGGGCTAGAGCCAGTTTTTTTTCTTCCCTCCTTTTTTTTTTTTTTTTTTTTTTTTTTTGCATTAGTTCTTCCAAAGGGACCACATGTCAAAGATCCTTGGAACAGGGGTACAATTTAAATTACTGGTGGTCCTCTAGCTATTTTCATTCTAGGAGAACAAACACCAGATGTATTGTGGACAGGCTTTAAAGAGCACACAAAGAGACTGCAGTGGACAGATAGTCCATTTCTCAAACTGTGGTATACACAAAGCATCACCCTGCATAATCATCTCATTCTACAAGAATTCAATTCATATATCATCATGTTCTTTGAAATAATTCCATGAATAAAGAGTTTTTTATGAAAGCAAGATATAATCCATTCTTGATCTCTAGCAAGATAGCAAGAGACACAATTTATATGCCTGAGTAAAAGCGAGGTATGTATGGTTGATACTTGGTGTAAAATCTTATTTAAGGTTGCTTGATAATGTCCAGTTGTTTTTATTTATTAAAAATAAATTATTTATTAACTCAAGAAACAGTTTTAAGCTATTAACTGTGGAAGAATTCTGCTTTTTATGGGTCAAATAAGTTTTTTTAAAACCATCTTTCTTGCCCACTAGACAAATAAATTGCTGCTATGTTTAATTTGTCTCCCTTCCAGGCCGGGCTCTTCTCCATTCCCCCTTTCTATTCTGCATACCCTCTGCTGTTCTCAGGGTGACATTGACACTCAGCATAGCCACTAAATATGGTTTTGCTAACTGCTTCATGAGGCCAGGTGTGAACTGAACAGCCACTGTGGCCAGCTGTGTAGTGCCTTTGATCTTTTATTTACATGTTGGTTCTCATGTTTTTGGTACTAGATGAGTGTTCTTAACCAATCTTGGCTAAATAGATTCTGAATTTCCCACAAAGGTTGGATTTCAACACCAACTGATATGGGAAACCTGTTACTAACACTTCCCCAAAATAGGGTTGTGGAAACACAATGAAGTAAAACATCTTTCATTTATGTTTCCTAGTCATAAAGAAATAAAAATCCTTTTCTTATGGGCAAATGAATTCTTCTGTTTTGTGTAACTATTTCCAAAGCTACATTTCCACTGGAAGTAACTTAAATTCAGTTTATTATTTGTACCCTTTCTGAGGAACTTAATTGGGATAATTTGAATAATAATAGGAAAAAGTGCACGAATGTAACAGAGGCAAAGTGATCCCTGTTAGGGAGCTCAAAATCTTTTGGAGGTAAAACCTGTCACCTTGTATACTTTTAAATTCTTTAAGATAAAAAGAGTAACATGAAAAATATGGCGGCATGGCTCAGCATTACCACTTAAATATTGAAAGTTTAAAAGTTTTTAAAACGTTTTGTATATTTTTTTTTTTTAAAAAGCTCCATTTTTTAAAATAAGGTTGAAATCACTGTTTATAAGAGTAGGGCCTGCCTCAGTAGTACACTGCTTACCTAGTTGGAACAAGGCCTAGAATCAGTCCCTAGCATTGCAAATAACACAACAATGTATGAAGCTGTTGAATTACCTACAGTTATCACGAGGAAGGAAAAATTGCACAGAATGTAGACAGAAGCAATAATACTTATTCTTTTTTTTAAAATGCATTTCAATATTTACTTTACTTTCTAGTGGCAAAATATTGCAGTGTTAGGCAGATCCAGATTTAATAACTACAAATCTAAAAACAACCAAATTAGGAGTAAGAACTTGGTTACTTACAGGGATGTAATGATTGACATGATTATTAGCCACTAAAGATCCCACTTCGCCCTGGGCAAGATGACTGTGGCTTCTACATTTACCTTGCAAATTAGATACTAGATGAGTACTGTTAAACCAAATATGGGCATAGGTATAGAACAAAAAACAAAACAACAACAACAAAGGACAAACCAATAAACAAAAATAAAGAGTGTTTGAATTTCTTCCCCTGGGACTTTTCTTACAGTGGTCATAGCATCAAAGGTCCACACTTCTGATGTCAATTTTCAGTGCCCTGAAGACCTATCTGCCCCTTAAATGCTTGCTATTTCTTCTGCTTTTACATCCCCCCCCCCAATTTGGTTTCATTTGTTTTGCTGGTAACCTGAGATGTTGTTTTCTATTGTTTAATAGTTTGTTGGTTGGTTGGTTTTGTTGTTAGCCTCTACTTTTGTTTTAAGATCTTATGGGAAATAGGCACAAATGCTTGCATTTGTGGAAAGACATTACTGTCAGAAGATCTTGTCTAAATAGATTGTGGGTATTATTAGGGACATTATTAAAAGGCTTTTTGAAATTGACTTGAAGATTGGGCAAACTTTTGAATTCAAGAAAGTCATTTAAAAGATACTCTGAATTTAGGTGTCAGGATTAGCTGGAGAATATTTTTTTCGAAGCAAATTTTATTCTTTTTTTTTAAATTTAATTTATTATTTTACATGTTGATCCCAGTTCCCCCTCCCTTTCTCCTTCCCTCCCCTTTACCCTCTCTGCCCCCTCACATGCACCCTGACCACCCTCCCCTCCCATCCCCCACCCCAATTCCACATGTAGGGCAATGCCATCCAGGTGGGGTCATGTAGATCTGACAGGTCATTTGAAATAGGGACTTGAACTTCTCTCCTGTCTCTAGGTTGCGGCTGTATCCCTCCATGGGGGGACGTGTTAGCAAGGTCCTTTGTGCACCAGGAATACATCCTGGTTCCACTGTCTGAGGTCCCTTAGACTGCTCAGTCCTTCTGGCTGAGACCCATATTCGGGGGGGCCTGAGTCAGTCCCATGCTGGATTCCCAGCCATCTGTCTGGGGGCCCGTTAGCTCCTCCTTGTTCAGGTAAGCTGTCTCTATGTGTTTCTGCAACCTGGTCTTGTCCCTCCATCTGCATCTGGGTTCTAGTTCAACTCAGTGTTTATGTATGTGTGTTTGCTTCTGTTTCCAACAGGTATTAGATGAGGGCTCCATGGATAAGTTAGTTACTGCTCTCACTATCCGGGAAGGGTATTTATGATAGCCTTTCCACTGTCAGATAGTCCAGGCTTCACAACTGTCTCCCATATGATGACTGGTGGCAGTCTTTTAGGTCTTTAGACCTTTCTTTAGGTTCAAAAACAATAATGGCTCCCTCTTTATGTTCGTCTCGCTCTCTCTCATGAGAATTCATCAGGATAAAAATCATCATATGGTTATATTTCAAGATCAAAAAGTTTGTCACAAGATAGCCTCAAGCATAGTTAATGGAATCAATGGGGAAAAGTAAGCTATTATTATAGTAACATAAGAAACAGGTGGCAGAATATAAATAATATGTAGTACTGTTGTGATGAAAATAATGGTAACTATTTACAAAATAAAATTTATAAAAAGGCATTTGTGATTGATTTAATATGAAAGGGAAAATATTGTTATAGGCTTTTTAATAAATTTATTTTTAATTATTTTAAAATTTCATTTACATGCCAACCAATTCCCCTCCTCCTACCCCTCCTCCTGCCCCCCCATGCCTCTGCCCCCAGCCCACCCTTACCCACTCCCCCAACAGGTAGGGTTTCCATGAGGAGTCAACAGAATCTGCTATGTTAAGTTGGGGCAGGACCAAGCCCCCCCACCTGCATTAAGGCGAGCTTGGCATCTCTTCATAGGGAATGGACCCTTAAATGTTAGCTCATGTACCAGGGATAAATACTGGTTCTACTGTCTGGGCCCTGTCAGATAGTTCAGGCTTCACAACTGTCTCCCACATACAGAGAACGTAGTTCAGTCCTATGAAGGTTCCACAGCTGTCGGTCTAGAGTTCATGAGTTTCCTTGGGCTTGGTTCAGCTATCTCTGTAGATTTCGTATCATGATCTTGACCTCCTTGCTCATATACTCCTCCTCCTCCTTCGATGGGATTACTGCAGATTAACCAAGTACTTGCTTGTGGACTTCTGCATCAGATTCCATAAATTACTGAATGGAGGCTCTTTGATGATAGTTGGGGTATTTACCCATCTAGAGGCTGTAAGGATAGGTCCACAAAGGACTTTAGAGTGATTCTCAGTACCAGCAGAAGTGACTCACAACCATCTGTGATTCTAGGTCCAGGGCATCTCCAGCCTCTGGTCTCTGTAGACACCCATACTTATATGCACATATCCCCACAAATATATAAATAGTTTTTAAAAATATATATTTAAAGACATATATAAGAAAGACATCAATCAATGTCTACTTTCATGTCAACACCATGTGATTTTTATTACTATAGTTTTGTAGTGGAGTTTGAAATCAGAGATGGTAATGTACCTGGAAGTTTTTTCATTGTAAACGATTGTTTTAATTATCCTAGATTTTTTTGTTTTTCCATATGAAGTTGACTATTATTCTGATGGGTGATGTCATTCTGTATATGTTTCTGATATTGGTTAATGAATAAAGCACTGTTGGCCAATAGGAAGGAAGATAAGAGGGACTAGGAGAAAGGAGGAAAGAGGAAGTGGTAAGGAGAGTTAGATGGAGAGACTGGGGAGACCGACGCCTGCCCCACTCCCCGGTAAGTAAAACCATGTGGAAATCATAGAAATGGGTTAATAATTAAGACAGAGCTAGCTGATAAGAAATAAGAAACAGGCCAACAGAATTATATCAAATACTGAGTCTCTTTTTGTTAATTGGGGTATGCCGGCTGCCGGGACAAGACCAGGCGGGGTGGGAGGAAAAACCATACTCGTACATTATTCTTTCTAAGTCTGTAAAGAAATGCATTGGGATTTTAGCAGGGATTGATTGCATTTAATCTGTAGATTGCTTTTTGGTAAGATTGCTATTCTACTGTATTGAGCCTACTGATCCATGAACATGGGAGATCTTTCCATCTTGTGATATCTTCCTCAATTTCTGTCTTCAGAAACTTGAACTTCTGATCCTATGAGTCTTTCTCTTGCTTTGCTAGAATTATACCAAGATATTTTATATTATTTGAAAGGCTCTGCAAAGGGTGTTGATTCACTGATTTCTTCCTCAGCCAATTTAACATTTATTCATAGGAAGACTACTGAAGTAGTCTTGACTAAAAGTGTTTATCAGCTGCAGAAGTTCCATGGTGGAGTTTTTGGGGTTTCTTAAATATACTATCATATATATCTATGATATATGTGATATATATATATACATATATATATATATATATATATATATATATGATATTTTGACTTCTTCCTTTCCTTTATATCCCCTTGGTTTCCTTCAGTTGTCATATTGCTCTTGCTAGAACCTCATGAACTATATTGAATAGGAATGGAGAGAGTGGACAACCTTGTCTTGTTCCTGATTTTAGTGGAATTGCTTTGAGTTTCTCTCCATTTAATTTGATTTTCGCAATTGGCTAGCTCTATATTGGCTTTATTATGTTTAGTTATGTCCCTTGTATCTCTCTTTATAAAACAAACAAATAAATAAATTTATACAAAAGAAAGAAATTTCTAGAGCTCCAGAAATGCAAGGATTACATTAAAAGGTAAATGGAATTCTCGGTCTGGACAGATTGCTCCATCTTTAGAGAGTGCATTTTTGTTGTTGTTGAAGAGGACATGAGTTCAGTTTTTGTGCCATCTAACACTTCCAACCATTTGTAACTCCAGCTATAGGGGATCTGTCAACATGTTTTGCCTGGCTTGAGCAACTGAACTTATGTGCACAAAGCCCCGTACATATAATTAAAACTAATAAATTATTTATAATAAAATAAAATATTTGTTGGGCCTGTAGGGACCATAAAATAATCTCTGTGGGTTGAGCTTAATGTTTGATAGTCTTGAATCCAGGTACCAGAGGAGGTAGGGAATATAACATAGAGTCAGAGTATTGCAGCAGTTTTGAGACTGTTGAAAGAGCTGGGGTCCTACAGTAGAAGTGTGTAGTTTAGCCTGCAGTTGCCTCTCAGAAACTAGTTTCCCTCCATATTGCCTAAGGACTGTGCCAGGAGAATAGACAGTGCCAAGTTCCTCCAGCTCACTCTTGGTGAGGATTACCAGATTCTGGATTCTAAAAGTGAAACTGTCTTTCCGATAGTAAGGGAACTAACCAAACAGAAGGACCACTGACCTATCATGGCAACACCAAGTGCTATGTTAGGATTCCTCCCCAGCATCAATATTAATTATTAAAAATCTGAAGGAAAGAAATTTGTTTCAGGAGCCATCAAACAGTTGAGAAAGTGTTCTTTGCCTCTTTTTCATA